>NC_084594.1:10376195-10676195 GCF_033807715.1 Cololabis saira
AAAAAAGATCATTAAAACAATAAAGCTAAATCCTGATTGGATGCCTTTTCCAGAATGCTTCGGATCTCAAGCTTGGGCTAAAACAGGGGTCGGCAACCCAAAATGTAGAAAGAGCCGTATTGGACCAAAAACACAAAAAACAAATATGTCTGGAGCTGCAAAAAATTAAAAGTCTTGTATAAGCCTTAGAATGAAGACAACACATGCTGCATGATTCTATATTAGTTATAACTGGAGGAAGTTTTTTTTTTTCATTATGCACTTCGAGAAAAAAGTCGAAATGTTGAGAAAAAAGTCGAGAAAAAAGTCGAAATGTCAAGAAAAAAGTCGAAATGTCGAGAAAAAAGTCAAAATTTTGAGAAAAAAGTCGAAACGTCGAGATTAAAAAGGAAAGGTAAAAGGAAGAAAAAAAGGAAAGAAAGAAAAAAAGAAGAAAAAAAAGAGAAAAAAAGGAGAAAAAAGAAGAAAAAAAGGAAAAAAAAAGGTCAAACATTTTTGAAAAAGCTCCAGGAGCCACTAGGGCGGCGCTAAAGAGCCGCATGCGGCTCTAGAGCCGCGGGTTGCCGACCCCTGGGCTAAAATCTAAATTTCAACAAGCAAACAACACGAATCATACACCCAACCAAACACAGAAGAGGCCTCTATGACAGTTCTTGTGAGAACAAAAAAGAAAAGAAAAAAAGAGCAAAGATCTGAAAGCAGCACAGCCCTGTGTGGAATGGTTGTGTAATAATAATTCCTGCATTGGCTTGAAAATGTTTACCAAGAAGAGTGGGAGACACTTCAGAGGAAAAGGTGTGCTGAGATTGTAGCGTGCCACTGCCTGGATCAATAATTCAGATTGTACCGTGTTCCTTATCTCTCAGCAACTTGAGGTTGCCATTTTCTGAGTGTCTGAACTGCAATTAAAACAATTAAAAAAATAACCCTTTTACTAGGGCTGGGCGATTTTGGACAAAAATAAAATCCTGATTTTTTTCTCTGAAAACCCGATTTTCGATTTTGATTTTTTTGTAAAACTACAAAAGACAATAGAATAAATTGTTTCAAATATTTTATCTTTATTTTTAAAGAAAAATGGCAAACAAATTTCCCTATTGGGAATGAAGTGCAATTGAAAGATACTGTAAATCCTCCTTGAGTTTAGTAAAGTGACAACATTTACAATTTTCTTGACCAAACAAAGATGACTAAATTCCCATTGATGACGTTTTTGTGTAAAACTGATTTATGGTTCTGTGTTAAATCCACGCACGACGTACGTGTGCGGGAAGGAAGGAAGGAAGGAAGGAAGGAAGGAAGGAAGGAAGGAAGGAAATGAGCCAGAAAGAAAGAAAGAAAGAAAGAAAGAAAGAAAGAAAGAAAGAAAGAAATAAAAGAAAGATAGATATGAGCCTGAAATAAATAAATAAATAAATGAGCCAGCAAGAAAGAATGAAAGAAAGAAAGAAAGAAAGAAAGAAAGAAAGAAAGAAAGAAAGAAAGAAAGAAAGAAAGAAAGAAAGAAAGAAAGAAAGAAGAAAGAAAGAAAGAAAGAAAGAAAGAAAGAAAGAAAGAAAAGAAAGATATATATGAGCCTGAAAGAAAGAAAGAAATAAATGAGCCAGAAAGAAAGAAGGAAAGAAAGAAAGAAAGAAAGAAAGAAAGAAAGAAAGAAAGAAAGAAAGAAAGAAAGAAAGAAAGAAAGAAAGAAAGAAAGAAAGAAAGAAAGAAAGAAAGAAAGAAAGAGTCTGTAATGCAGCCAGCTGCAAACAAGGAAAATGGATTTTCCGATTTTCCTTTTTTTAACATCGTCTTGATTAATAAATCCGATTTAGATTTAAAATCGATTAATCGCACAGCTCTAGTCTGAACTGCAATTAAAACAATAAAAAAACAACCCTTTTGCCCATTAAGACTGTGGAAATGTAAACTCATGAGGAAGAAAAAAAAAAAAGAAGTTAATATATTTTGTGAGCAGAAAGTGGTTTGAGAAGTGTGAACGTGTGCTGGCGAGAGTGAGCGTGGAGAGCGTGTTCACTGGTGTCTTACCCTCTGGAGGGCTGGCAGGGCGAGGTCTCGTAGTAATACAGCCCCTGGTGTGGCTGCATGTCCACTGGCATTGGAGCTCCGGGACCTACTGCTCCCCGAACAGCCTGGACCTGCAGGAGAGACACCCAGACAAGGTTACAAACAAACCCAACCCAATCAAACTAAACTAACTCCACCAGAAGGAACACTGACATACACAAGAACAATTGTTGTCAGAGGGAAAAAAAAAAAAACCCAGCATGTAGGATGTTAATAACAGGCCAAATCAAACCAAGGAAAACAGTTTAAGGGCAAAATAAACCCCCCGAAAAGCTTGAGTCATGCTTACTTTAACCAGTGTTAGTTCAAAATACGAAATCCACCACTTATGTAAAAGCAGCAAGTAGAAGGTTAGAGGTAAAATGTTTTAAGATAAAAATGAAACTTAGACGCAAAGCATTTCATTCAGCCACAAAATCGACTCGTCTACTTGGGTGGGTGAAATGCAAAACTCCCTCTTAAAACAATGTGTCACGGGAGAAAAACTTCAAACTCTTTAAGTGTTTGAAACAGAGTGAAAAATAAAGTAACATTCAGATAGTGATGCATGAAGAAAATCAGTAATCAATTTTTTACAGGAATCAAGTCAAATCAACATGTTTTAGTTATACTGACAGTGGAATAAAGATTTAAACTAATTCCAACTGATCTAATTTAGTAAATAAGCTAAAGGATAAAAATACAGGTTGCAGATATGCTAATCACATTTCATGTGATGGCACTGATCAGCTCCGACACGGTTGCAGAGATAAGATAAAAACAGCAGGCTTGGCAAACTAAACGCAGCTGCGCAGCTCACTAATGCTCCCTGTTATCAGCACGGAGAAGACGCGCAGAAGAGGAAAGTCTCCTGCATCTCGCTTAAAACCTTAAAGGGCAAAAGTTGAGGGAGGCTAGCAGCAGAAAACGGGAATATGGCAGCAGAACAAAGCAGCTCTTCTCTGTGAAAGTCGTGTTGAGAGGGAATCTGTCAGCGGGATTGTATGTGCAGGGTAATTCTAGCTGAGAGATCTGGGGAACAAGCACCTGCTCATTACAGCCCGCCACATCACTACAGGTACTAATAGACATTGAGAAAGATAATTAGGACCAAAAAAGAATAAATAAATAAAAAAATGCCAAAAATAACAACAAAAAACAAACAAACATTCTAATGCAAACAGAAAAGTTAATTGTTTTTGTTTTATTTTTTTTTAAATATATTTGTACGACGGAGTATTAAGGCCAAACTAAGACCAAAAAAAAATGGAAATTACGAAAATAAAGTCGTAGAATTACCAGAATAAAGTCGTAATATTATGAGAATAAAGGCGTAATATTACGAGAATAAAATACATTATAAATGTATAAATATAACTTCACAAGATGCTCAATATTCCTCATTTTAACACAGGGAGAAGATGCTCTTCCTGTTAGAGTTCTCATAAATTACCACTTTATTCTCGTAATATTACGACTTTTTCTCATAAATGACCACTTTATTCTTCTAATATTACGACTTTATTCTCATAAATTACGACTTTATTCTCGTAATGTTACGACTTTATTTTCATAATATTACGACTTTATTTTCATAATATTACGACTTTATTCTATTACGACTTTATTTTCGCAACATTATGAATTTATTCACGTAATTTTACGACTTTATTCTCATTATATTATGACTTTATTCTCGTAATTTCAATTTTTTTTTTTAGTTTGGCCCTAATACTCCGTCGTATATTTGTGTATTTGTACAATGATTCCTGAAATGTCCTTCTCTTCATTTGTACAATGAAGAATTCTAATCAAGACATTTTTTCTTACCCCATTAGTTAAGATAGTTTTGCTTAAAATAAGAAACATTTTGGTTAGATTGATGGAATATTAGGCTTATTTCTAGAAGGGCTGTTTTTGCAGTGTATTGCTACAGTGGCATGGAAATGTAGGTGAGCGCTTTGAATTTGACTAGTTTTCTGAATTTGATTGTCATCTAAGTCACATTAACAGACAAACACGATGCTCAGCTGGTAATTTATTGTGTTGCCAACTAGTTTGGAGGTGTGGTTAAGATGATAACTAACCCTCACCAAAAAGATCTCAATGAATGTTTAAAAGTAGTTGATCTACTAAGGCTGGACAGAGATGGGGAGGATGGACAGAAAAGTGTTTAAGCATCATCGTACCACAGGCTGACGGACTGTCCAGAAATGAAGAGAGTTTAGTCCTGCGGTTACTCTAATTACAAGTGGCCACCCAGCCAAGATGACTACAAAAGCAAAAGTAAGAACTCAACAGTAACAGCTGAAAACCTGAAGACATCATCGGAGATGTCACAGATGAAACTAAAGTTGGACTGACTGGGAAGAGTACTCACTAACAAAAAAAAAAGGGTCGTTTTTTTATGGCCAACCTCAAAAAGTCTTCCTGATGGTAAAAGTTGAGTACAGTCGAGGGAGCGTCATAATTTGGGCTTGCATCAATGAGGGTGAAATGAATTCCCCAGTTAATCTTATGGCAGGGGTCGGCAACCCGCGGCTCTAGAGACGCATGCAGCTCTTTAGCGCCGCCCTAGTGGCTCCCTGGAGCTTTTTAAAAATGTTTGACCTTTTTTCCCTTTTTTTTCCTTTTTTTCTTCTTTTTTTCTCTTTTTTCCTTTTCTTTTTTCTTTTTTCAATTTTCTTCTTATTTTTTCCTTTTTTTTTCTCTTATTTCTTACTTTTTCCTTTCCTATTTAATCTCGATATTTCAACTTTTTTCTCAAAATTTCGACTTTTTTCTCAAAATTTGGACTTTTTTCGCAATATTTTGACTTTTTTCTCAACCTTTTGACTTTTTTCTCAACATTTCAACTTTTTTCTTGACATTTCAACTTTTTTCTCGACATTTCGACTTTTGTCTCAAGATTGTTCTTCAACATTAATCTTGACATTTTGACTTTTTTCTCGAAATTTCGACATTTTTCTCAACATTTCAACTTTTTTCTCGAAGTGCATAATGAAAAAAAAAATCTTCCCCCAGTTATAACTAATATAGAAACATGCAGCATGTGTTTGCTTTCATTCTAAGGCTGATAGAAGACTTTACATTTTTTGCGGCTCCAGACATATTTGTTTTTTGTGTTTTTGGTCCATATGGCTCTTTCAACATTTTGGGTTGCCGACCCTGATCTAGGGGAAAAGCAAGATGGCTGCCCACCTGCCGAAGCTTCATGGACGTTAGGTGATGCAGCAGAGCAATGCACCAGAAATTCACTGCAAAAATGGATTCAGAGGACAAAAGTCCACCTTTTGGAGCCTGGAGCTTGACCCCACAGAGATACCAGGAAACAACCCAAAGAGGCGTTCCCATCAGACATCCTGCAGATGTTTCTGTGAAAAGGAATTGGTTAAAAATTCATCCTGAATTTGTGCAGGTCTGATCCAGAGCTCCTGAAAGTATTTCCAAGAAGTCATTTGCTGCCAAAGGATATTTAATTAGTTTATATCGCTTAGGGTTCACGTACTTTTTCTGCCGGCACCATGCATGTTGATTGGTTGTGTTCAATGAAGACAGAAGACATGAGAACCCTACAGGACTGTCTCAGAAAATTAGAATACTGTGATAAAGTTCTTTATTTTCTGTAATGCAATTAAAAAAACAAAAATGTCATACATTCTGGATTCATTACAAATCAACAGAAATATTGCAAGCCTATTATTATTTTAATATTGCTGATTATGGCTTACAGTTTAAGATTAAGATTCCCAGAATATTCTAATTTTTTTTAGATAGGATATTTGAGTTTTCTTAAGATGTAAGCCATGATCAGCAATATTAAAATAATAAAAGGCTTGCAATATTTCAGCTGATTTGTAATGAATTAACAATGTATGACATTTTTGCATTACAGAAAATAAAGAACTTTATCACAATATTCTAATTTCCTGAGACAGTCCTGTTTGTGTGGTATCTACTTAAGCGCATGGTGTTTGTCTTTTATTGTGACTTAGATGGCGATCGCATAAGATTTTATGGCAAAAATAACGCAGAAAACCACTTAATTTCAAGGGATTCAACAACAACATGGGACATTTGTGGAAACAAAAAGTCCCGTTGCTTCAGTTTCACGTGACAAGTGTTTGAACCTAAACTGGGCCAGCTCCTGTCTGCTGCAGATCAAAGCTCAGCGGCTTCAGAGTAGCAGGTTGCCATGTCTGTTTTGTAGTAGCACAAGTGTTAAAAGGGCAGTGGGGACCTATTTAAACCCACAAGCCACCAGGACGGGGGGGATTTGCTCTGAAAGTTAGCAAGTGTCTACATTTTGTGGGCGTTGATTGCACATACTCAGCCCGGCCTTTGGAGATTTGTGTGTGACAATTAGCTGGAAGTGCTAAATAGAGATCTTACCAAGTACCAACCTCAGCTGTCCAGAACTAATAAATACCAAGGAGGGGGACTCCCACAAAGCGTGATGCACACGCCTACACACACTCACGTACTAAGTGTCACACCTGTCAGCCTTGACAGAAGGTACCGTAATGATTCGGTGGCCACCAGCGCGCTGGGGTCGAGTGTGAAGGCATGTGACTGCGAGTGAACCAGTTTATACTGTGTAAGCCCGGCAGCAGGTGGGTACAAGATGAGAGTTTTCGACAAGTGTATCTGCAGTGGCAAATGTGTGTGTGTGTCTGCTAGGGATGGGCGGTATGGACTAAAAAATGTATCATGATAATTTCTGGCATTTATCCCGATAACGATAAAAATGACGATAAAATAAATACCAATTCAACTCCATCTTTGTAACTATAAATCTATCTCACTCTCAGATCCGCCATTTTTGTTACACAAAAACGTCATCAACGGGAATTTATCCTTCTTTCTTTCTTTCTTTCTTTCTTTCTTTCTTTCTTTCTTTCTTTCTTTCTTTCTTTCTTTCTTTCTTTCTTTCTTTCTTTCTTTCTTTCTTTCTTTCTTTCTTTCTTTCTTTCTTTCGTTCTTTCTTTCTTTCTTTGTCATTTCATTTCTTTCTTTCTTTCTTTCTTTCTTTCTTTCTTTCTTTCTTTCTTTCTTTCTTTCTCATTTCTTTCTTTCTTTCCTTCTTTCTTTCTTTCTTTCTTTCTTTCTTTCTTTCTTTCTTTCTTTCTTTCTTTCTTTCTATTTTTCTGGCTCGTTTCCTTCCTTCCTTCCTTTCTTCCTTCTTTTTTCCCTTCCGTCTTTCCTCCTGCTCTCTCCTTCCTTCTTCCCTTCCTCCTTCCTTCCTTCCTTCCTTCCTTCCTTCCTTCCTTCCTTCCTTCCTTCCTTCCTTCCTTCCTTCCTTCCTTCCTTCCTTCCTTCCTTCCTTCCTTCCTTCCTTCCTTCCTTCCTTCCTTCCTTCCTTCCTTCCTTCCTTCCTTCACGTACGTTGTGCATAGATTTAACGCAGAACCATAAATCAGTTTTACACAAAAACGTCATCAACGGGAATTTATCGTTTTTACCGCGAGATGAAAAATTCTTACCGTGGGGAATTTTTTTGACGGTTTATCGTGAACGGTAAAATATCTCCTATTCCTAGAGTGAACCAGTTTATACTGTGTAAGCCCGGCAGCAGGTGGGTACAAGATGAGAGTTTTCGACAAGTGTATCTGCAGTGGCAAATGTGTGTGTGTGTGTGTGTGTGTGTGTCTGCACATGATGAATGTTGGTGCCTCTCAGAGAAAGACTGACTACAGTCTGCGCAGGAGGAACCTGGAACGTTTGAGGTGTTTCCTCTGAGAGCGAGGCGGTGTGAGAGTACACACTAAACTGTCTTGTGTCATTTAGTTTGCCTAGTGCACAGCTTATGCTTTCATGGTGGAAAAAGTCAACAGAAAAAAAAAATGTTAACAACAACAACCCTGTCTCTGAGAAATTATCTTTTTTTTTAATGCACATCAAGACTAATTTATTTCTTACGGAAGAGTATTAGGGCCAGGCAGGAAAAAAAAATATTTGAGAAGGGAAGATTTTTTTTATTGTGCACTTCAAGAAAAAAGTCGAAATTTCGAGAATAAAGTTGAAATACAATTTCGTGATTAACCTTCGTCTGTTGTTAGGGTCGCCACCGACCCGTTCTTAGGTTTTAAATTCATAAAACTACCACAAAAATGCGTTTATTGCATCAAGGCTTTTTGACTTTGTCAGGAACCTTTATTTCAACAAAATAATATCCAACATTTTTTTTTCACTAAATTATAAAATGCTCTGGTTGAAATTGTTACCTTTTACTTTTTTTTTCCATTTCCTTGAAGTAAATGGGTCGAAATTTACCCATAACACCATAGATGTTACTATAGTTAATAATATTAAAATGAAAAAATAACTGAAACAAATGTATTTAAGATATGTGTTCTAATACCTCTCCGTAATAGCCAGGTAACACAACAACCTTTTATTTATTCATATGATTCTCTTGAGGCTCATTTTACCAGTTTTTAAAATTGAAATAAAGGGCTATACTGACAAAAAAAGAGTCCCATACCAAAAATATTAAAACCAATATTTTCATGGATAAGGAAGCCTAACAATGTAACCAAGAGATGAGAAACAAATTGGATGATGGATAATTGCTTTTAGTGTATTTTAGAGATAATTTAAAACACGGGTCAAAACCGACCCGTTAACATCGGAGATGGTAACAGAAAGCTAACACCAGACAAAGGTTAAAGTCGAAATATCGTGAATAAAGTCGGAATTTCAAGAATAAAGTCGGAATTTCGAGAATAAAGTTGAAATACAATTTCGTGATTAAAGTCAAAATTTCGAGAATAAAGTCAAAATTTCGAGAATAAAGTTGAAATACAATTTCGTGAATAAAGTCGAAATGTTGAGAAAAAAGTCAACCTTCTGAGACTATAACAAACGTACGGAAGAGTGAAGAGTATTAGGAACAGGCAGGAGAAAAATAAAAATAATATTTTACAGGAGGAAGATTTTTTTTCATTATGCACTTTGAGAAAAAAGTAGAAATGTCGAGATTAATGTTGAAGTACAATTTCGGGGAAAAAGTCGAAATGTTGAGAAAAAAAGTCAAAATTTTGTGAATAAAGTTGAAATGTTAATCTCGACATTTCAACTTTTTTCTCGAAATTTCGACTTTTCTCTAAGTGCACAATAAAAAAAAACTTCCCCTCTCAAATATTTTTTCTCCTGCATGGCCCTAATACTCTTCCGTAATTTCTGTTATTATTGGTAGTCGCAAAAATCAGTTGTAACTGTAAAACAGTAGAAACAAACATCAACTCAGTTTGTAGAATCAAACCAAATAAACTGAACTTCATCCACAGTGGAACGTGGGACTTATTACTAAGCATAGTGGTGCATTTCAAAATAAAATACATGCGTATATGTACATTTCCGATGATGATTTCATACACAGTGCTGACACAGGTGTTGTGGCATTGTGCTATTTTAGGTGGGTATATTGTGAGAAACTCTGAAGCAGATTGCTTCCTGGTGTAATTTTGTGGCGGTGGGGTTGTGAGGGACGGGGAAGCAGCATATTAAAAACCCCCAAGGCCATAAATCAAACGGCTGACCAAACAAGTCTGCTGTTGCTGCGGCACGGCGAGCTGGGCAGGAACCAGAGAGCTGAGGATGAGGACAGGATGTCCAGCCACCCTCTACACCCAAAACCTCCACATTTAAAACACTCAGGTCCACTAGTACTTCAAAACCTGACCCTGAACAAACAGGACTCACCGTCCTGTCCATCCACACCACGTTTAGGAACGGGAACAAAACAGAACGTGAACATGGCATGAAGGAATACTGAGAATTAGACTTATTTTTGCCCCTCTTTTGTCTCACTTACATCTTTTAAACGTTTGTTAGTTGCTCACCTATTGTAGATACACACCGACCCAAAACAGCTTACCACTAGGAATGGGTGATATTTTACCATTCACGATATACCGTCAAAAAAATTCCCCACGGTAAGAATTTGTCATCTCGCGGTAAAAACGATAAATTCCCGTTGATGACGTTTTTGTTTAAAACTGATTTATGGTTCTGCGTTAAATCGACGCACAACGTGAAGGAAGGAAGGAAATGAGCCAGAAAGAAAGAAAGAAAGATATGAGCCTGAAAGAAAGAAAGAAAGAAAGAAAGAAAGAAAGAAAGAAAGAAATGAGCCAGAAAGAAAGAAAGAAAGAAAGAAAGAAATGAGCCTGAAAGAAAGAAAGAAAGAAAGAAATGAGAAAGAAAGAAAGAAAGAAAGAAAGAAAGAAAGAAAGAAATGAGCCTGAAAAGAAAGAAAGAAAGAAAGAAAGAAAGAAAGAAAGAAAGAAAGAAATGAGAAAGAAAGAAAGAAAGAAAGAAAGAAAGAAAGAAATGAGCCAGAAAGAAAGAAAGAAAGAAAGAAATGAGAAAGAAAGAAAGAAAGAAAGATATGAGCCTGAAAAAAAAGAAAGAAAGAAAGAAAGAAAGAAAGAAAGAAAGAAAGAAAGAAAGAAAGAAAAAAAGAAAGAAAGATATGAGCCTGAAAAAAAGAAAGAAAGAAAGAAAGAAAGAAAGAAAGAAAGAAAAAAGAAAGAAAGAAAGAAAGAAAGAAAAAAGAAAGAAAGAAAGATATGAGCCTGAAAAAAAAGAAAGAAAGAAAGAAAGAAAGAAAGAAAGAAAGAAAAAAGAAAGAAAGAAAGAAAGAAAGATATGAGCCTGAAAGAAAGAAAGAAAGAAAGAAAGAAAGAAAGAAAGAAAGAAAGAAAGAAAGAAAGAAAGAAAGAAAGAAAGAAAAAAGGATAGATAAATTCCCGTTGAGGTTTTTGTGTAACAAACATGGCGGATCTGAGTCATTCCAGTTTTGCAGTACAGGTGGACTCATTTAATTGGTTTTTAATTCAATTTAATTGGTGTAGTTTAGTAACATTTAGTATTCTTTTAGAGCAGTGTTTTGGCTCCAAACACTGAATGTGGTGATAGATTTATAGTTACAAAGGTGGAGTTGAATTGGTATTTTTTTTATCGTCATTTTTATCGTTATCAGGATAAATGCCAGAAATTATCGTGATACATTTTTTAGTCCATACCACCCATCCCTACTTACCACCATTAAATGAAATACGCACCAAAGCCCACGTTTGTTCTGACGAGTTCACGCAGAGGTTGTGATGGCTCAGCCTTACTTATTTTGTGTAAGACACGCTACGTATATTTATCCTCCACTGCCTTCCAAATGCCAAACGGCGACTCAAGTCCAGCCAGCTAGATTACACATGCCTGTGCGTTTTATGACCACAAGCACCCAGTTACAAACTGTTCAAAGGATCACAAGCACGATGACAGACGTCTGAATCAGTGTCCTGGGTCTGACCGTGAGGCCGCGCTCATATGAGCGGTCCTGACGAGTGGAGAGCTTGTCTTCAGTGTGTCACTGGTTATGGTTTGGCTGTTAACATCTTTTACGGTGAGTGTTTCATGTCTCAGTGCCTCATTTCATGAAATGTGTTATGCTATGCACAAAACCTTCTTAGCTAGCTAACAACACAATGTCTGAGATAAAAAAAATACCACTTCCTTATAGGGTCATAATGAAAAAAGTAAGAATACACTAAGGCTGGGCGATATGGACCAAAAGTCATAACTCGATATTTTCTAGCTGAATGGCGATGCTCGATATATATCGATATTTTTCTGTGCCATAATTGGGGTTTCCCCCAAAGCATTTTAGCATAGCATCTCTGTTAGCTTCATTTTTTTCTGAGGCAAACCCTTAAAAAAACAGTCAGTTTTAATACAAAGCCTCGTGCCAAACGTCACACAGGTACCTTTGTTGAGGTCTGCACAATATCAAAATGTATAAAACAAATGAAATAAAAATAAACTGCCTGCATATAAAGAATAAAAATGCTTCTTGAATGAAATAAAACAAATATCCCTTTCCTGCATAACAATTAAATTAAAATACACTGTGCAATTAATACCATGTAGACAGTAACAGGCAGACTTTTCCACTGAGGTTGACAGTTGTGCAAATAACAAAACATTTGTGCAAATCTCAAATAAAACATTCAAGTCAATTTGTCACAAAATAAGCTATATCAAAATCATAAAAAAAAAATGTAAAAAAAATTTATTTATTTATTTATTTTTTTTTAAATCGATATAAACGATATTGTCTCTTACCATATCGCTTTTGAAAATATATCGATTTATATTAAAATCTCGATATATCGCCCAGCCCTACTATGCACAAAACCTTCTTCGCTATCTAACAACACAATGTCCGAGATAAAAAAATACCACTTCCTTATAGGGTCATGATGAAAAAAAAGTAAGAATCCACTATTTTTACTGTAAGGACATTAGGGATGGGAATTGATAAGATTTTTCCAATTCATATTCCATTTTCGATTCTGTTTAACGATTCGATTCTTTATCGATTCTCTTGTTATTTGGAAAAAAGGAGAACAAACAGATCGATTAGCATCAACTAATCAGCAGAGGACTGGCTAACGTTGTCGCTGCTGCTAGGTTGAGAAGATTCACTCCGGACTAGGAACAGATCAAACACACGACATTCATTAAGAGTTATTGCATGCTGTGTATGCAAATGCTTTTGCATGTTGCTAGTGTTTCCTCCCTTTGTTGAAATGTCCACATTGCAAGTATTGCAAGTCGCCCTGTTGTCATCCTTTTTGGTAAAATGTAACCAAACTTTCGAGCGTTTATGCCGCTTTGTCGCCATGTTTTCCTGCTGGGCGCGAACAGTGACGTCATTCGCGTCCACTGGAATTGATAAGGGAATTGTTTGCAAAAAAGGCAAACGACTCCAAGGAATTGAAACACTGGGAACCGGTTCTCAACAAGAACCGGTTTTCGATTCCCATCCCTAAAGGACATAGAAAAATCCTACTCTTTTCAGGTCTTAAAGTGGTAAATGCTGACTTCAGGTTATACCACAGCAAAATCAACTTTTATGTGAGCATAGCAAGTAGTAATGATTTTAGAGAACCCACAAAGAGACAAATGACACGGACAGCCGTATGGAAATGCATGTTTTTGGACAGGAGGAGGAAGTCTAAGTGCCTGAACGAAATCCATGCAGGCAGTGGGAAAACCTGCAGACATGCAGCCAGGAACCTTCTTGATGTGATGCAACAGCATTGACACCCATATGTCTGTATAGTGGCTACAATTACGGGACAAAATGAATTATGAAGCAGAGTTTACTAGGGCCGGGGATCGATTCAAATATCAAGAATTGATTCGATTCCGATTCTTAAGATTCAGAATCGATTATCACGATCCGATTCGATCCGATTCGATCCAATTCGATCCGATATTGATTTGGGTTACTGTTAATAAAACTGTTTTTTTCAGCTGTTGCATGAATTATATGACTGTCTAGTTATGCAACATATTAATACTAGTGTTATATTGAGATTCGACAGCAAGTATTGGCAGCTAATGATGCTGTAAGGACCAATCAGCTCCCAGAATGCTGATAGAACTGCTTTCAGAAACATCATGTGGGTCAGAATTACCAAACAGATCCAGGGAGGAAACAGAGACGGATGAAATCGGTTTTATTTATTTCCACATTCCGTTTTTATTTCTTCCATTTTCGGTCTATTTTGGTTTTTAATTTTTGAGCATTTGGTTTTTAGCATTTTTTTTGCAAATGTAACCCCAAGACAGTATATAAAGTAATGAAATATAGACAATTTATGCAATTATAACCTAACACTTTAATGTTTTCATACCTTTAAACATATTTAAAGGCAAAAACATGGCACCAGTTATTCTCGTGTCCAACAAAACATTCCTTTTTTGGGGATAAACAAAAAAATAACCAAAAGTTGTAATAAATAATAAAAAAAAACATAAATAAATTAAAGAAAAAAATTTAAAAAATCGATTTTTAGACATATCAATCGATTTTTTGTCATTAATATGAGAATCGATTTAGAATTGGGAAATCGATTTTTTCAACACAAGCCTAAGTCTGTATAGTGGCTACAATTACGGGACAAAATGAATTATAAAGCACAGTTTACCAATGAGCCAACCACCATTGTGAATATTCACTACTTTCAATTTCCTAGACTACCTTTAAGAAACTAAGCCAAACTCACCATATCACTGCATTACTGGAAACACCAACGGCCTGGGTCTGGGTGTGCATGCGTTCATAGATTCCGGTCTCAGGTGATAGTTTGTGTTCCTTGTATACAAAGAGACACATTGTTTACGCCTGCCTGGTGTGGCCATATGTGACATCCCCATAAACCGCTGGTCCTCCTTCCTCTGAGGACATCTTAAGAGAGGACAGGCATTTCCACAGGTCACTAGTCTTCTCAGGGAAAAGATCTGATCCCGCCCTGTTCCCTGTTCGAGTCTACGCTCCTCTTCTCTTGAGTGTAACCCAAAACTGGGGCTCATACCCCCCCCCCCCAAACCAAACTCCCTTCTAAGAAAGAATAAAAAGCAGCATGTAATGACATCCCCTCTCCTTTTAACCTCATTTCTCCTCTAATCTCGGATGGGAATGTTTATTCGTGTGTGTTTTCTGGGTAATCCATTACTTGGACAGCATTTCCACACACCAATCAGCATAAATAAGACTCGGCCAACATCTCCAGAGCTTGTTGAATGCAGCGTAAACACCCAAGCTACAAGAATTTTGCTCCCATCTTCCTCTCTCTCCCTACGACGGAGTATTAGGGCCAAACAAAAAAATAAAAAAAGGAAATTACGAGAATAAAGTCATAATGTAATGAGAATAAAGTCGTAAAATTACGAGAATAAAGTCATAATATTACGAGAATAAAGTCGTAAAATTACGAGAATAAAGTCATAATATTACGAGAATAAAGTCATAATATTACGAGAATAAAGTCGTAAATTTACGAGAATAAAGTCATAATATTACGAGAATAAAGTCGTAAAATTACGAGAATAAAGTCATAATATTACGAGAATAAAGTCGTAATATATTATAAATATATAAATATAACTTCACAAGATGCTCAATATTCCTCATTTTAACACAGGGAGAAAAAGCTCTTCCTGTTAGAGTTCTCATAAATTACCACTTTATTTTCATAATATTATGACTTTATTCTCGAAACATTACGACTTTATTCTCGTAATATTACGACTTTATTCTCATAATATTACGACTTTATTCTCATAATATTACGACTTTATTCTATTACGACTTTATTCTCGCAACATTACGACTTTATTCTCGTAATGTTACGACTTTATTCTCATAATATTACGACTTTATTCTATTACGACTTTATTCTCGTAATGTTACGACTTTATTCTCGTAATATTACGACTTTATTCTCATAATATTACGACTTTATTCTATTACGACTTTATTCTCGCAACATTACGACTTTATTCTCGTAATGTTACGACTTTATTCTCGTAATTTTACGACTTTATTCTCGTAATATTACGACTTTATTCTCATAATATTACGACTTTATTCTATTACGACTTTATTCTCGCAACATTAAGACTTTATTCTCGTAATTTTATGACTTTATTCTCATTATATTATGACTTTATTCTCGTAATTTCCAATTTTTTTTGTCTTAGTTTGGCCCTAATACTCCGTCGTACTCTCCCTGCTCCCATCTTCTCCTCCTGCCTTTTTTTTTTCCACTGCTCTTGTATCTGACTATCTTCTGCTCCCTCTTCTTGCCCTACTGACTCCACCCTCTCCCTCATTCCCTCTCTGCTCATTCCTCTCTGCGACTCGGCCCTCCCCCTCCCGGTCGGAGCAGCAGTCGAGGTGGGTGTTCTCTGGCTGTTATGACTTGAGAGACGATAATGGCAGCTATAATGTAGCCAGCCGTTCCTGATGTGGCTGGGCTTGTGGGGGATTCTGTTGTGTTAGGGTTAGAGACGGAGCGATGGAGGGAGGGACGGAGGGGGGGAAAGGAAGGCGGGGCTCGGGCCCTCAGCCAACCACCGCTCAGATTCTACCTCATTTTCTTCATTTCCCCCCTCCCTCCTCTTTCTTTCTCTCCTCTCACAGTGACTTTTCCTGGCCCTGTTGTTTTCCTTTGGTGGTAAACTTTGTTTTTAAGTTCTGGCTTTGTTTTTGTAACCCCCCCCACCCAACACAGATGCTCCTCCGTTCCCTGCCTTCAAATCCACCCGCCCTCCCCTCCTGTATTTTTTTCTACCCCTTTTTTACCCAGACTCTGAATTCCTCACAGCTGCTGTAATGTCATGGGGGCCAGTGGTGTGACCGCTGAAAGGCCACAGTGGTGGAGACATCACTGTAACGTACAATAAGCCTTAACTCACCGACTTGCTGTACAGGAGATTAATGTCATAACTAGTTACGGATGGAATTTTAAATTTGACTTAAGCCCTATCACGTCTAAGTCTAGCAATGGGAGGGAAAAAAAAAAAAATCTATTCACATAAAGATCATAATTCTTATTTTCCAAGGTTCAGACTCAAATCATAAATTTGAATTTTTGCACAAAGATGACGGGTCACGAGGGCCGTAACGGATCACATACCTCACAGTTCAGGTCAGAGCACAGATTTGATTGTTTTGCTGATTGAGCAAGTTTGAAAAGTAAAAAGAAGGAAAATATACATCAGTTTTCCAATTATAAACACTTAAAAGAAGGAACAACATTAAACAGGTCAAATGTTTTAATAATCTTAGTATAAAACAACGCCGGTTTAGACGTCCAACAGACACGTCTGGGATAATAAATGCTTAAATTTGATCATTTTTCACAACACAGAATTTGTCTTTTCAGTTGGTGAAACATTAATGCAAGAAAGTTTGATATAATTTTGAGACAAACCAATTAGCTGGCAAATAACTACATTACATGCATATTATTAAAATTAAAAAAAAAGTTAAAGTAGAAACAAACCTTAAATGTAAACATGTTAAAGTTTCAAGTATTTTATTGATTACCCTATAAAAGGTTAAGATGGTTTGCTATAGGACCATTTAAAACTTAAGGTTCTATTAGATAAAATCATATTGCTATATATTTATATTAAAAAAAATGTAAAAATAGGGGAAAAAAAATCCTATTTTCAATAAATTTATGTGAGTTCCTTAAGGTTTTTTCATGAGTCACCACGTGTTCCTACACTATGTTCAGATTGCTTGAGTGGCGATACTGACAAACCATGACCGTTTTGCCCACCACCCTTAATAAATTCATAAATTATATGTAAGGTGATTTATGATTACATGTAATATCAGTAATGGTTAGTTTATCACCTATAAGATGATTTATGCTCCTGTGCTGAGCTGATGATGCATGTCCTCTGCAGCTGGAGATGCTGAAATGTTTCCTCCACCTCCACCATATGCTGAGTTGAACATCCCCAGAAATGCAACGATGCATTAGCTCGATCAGGACAGTCATTAATAGAGAAGTCAAAGTGCTCCCATACTGGTGACTTGAAAGATAAAAGACGCAAGTACAAGTTCCACCTGCTACCTCACGCACTCATATTCTTTTTCATTTTTGTTCTAATGTTGCTCTGAATGTTCTCGTCCAGAATAATGCCACGTTTACACATAGCCGGGTATTTACAAAAACGGATATTTCCCCCTCTACGTTTTGAAAAATATCCTCGTTTACACAAACCCGCATAAATACGCTGTTAAGGTGCTATGAGCATCCAAACCTGCAGGGGGCAGTGTAACGAGAAGCGTAAAATCATGCTAGCCAATCAGAATCCTGGAAAAAACGTCAACAAATGACACGTGTGAAGCCTGAATAATATGGTTCCGCGTTAAATCGACGGCGTAGCCTACGTACGGTGCGCGTTGCCGCGTACCCTACGCCGTAGGCTCTGCGTTGGTGTAACGCGGAACCATAAATCAGCCTGGACTGCCAGTTACTGCCAAGATGAAAGAGAGTCTTTCGTTTGGAGTGACAGAGAAGTGGAGTTACTTTTATGTGTGACTTTAGAATATAAAACAGGTAAAATACAAGAAAATATTGACGGTGGCCAAACTAATTGTAAACACAGGTCGCACAAATGATGCTGGTGACGTTTCTGTTGCATAATGTGACGTTCTGAAGCCTAAATCTCTGTTTCCCTCCGTTTACAAGCAAACGTGAAAACTGAGTTTTTGAAAATCTCCACTTTGGCCGGAGTTTTCAGAAATTATCGTTTTTGGTGACTTTGAGCTTTGTTTTCGGCCAAAACGCATGAAAACGCCACCATTTTTGCTCCGTGTAAACAGGGCCTACGAGTTGGGCTAAGTCCACAATATAGAACGCTGATTAATTCAACATGAAACACAGACACCTCCACTATTCTGAGAAAAAAATGAATCTCAACTCGGCTTATTTAATAAGCAAGGATTGGAAAATGAGACTCATGTACGACTGGAATAGTGCAAAAAGTCTTTTCTCACGTCGTTTATCATCATCCATAGTTGAACGACACTGAACAGGCAAGAAGTGAAGCTAGTGTCCAAAGAAAATTGTGGCAGTTACCAAACTTCCCAGAGAACTTTGACTGGGCAGAAAACAACACAGGTTCCATCTCCTGTTCCATTGCAAGACGTGTTTGTTTGTACAGCAGAGTTAGTGATGAGGGCTTGAGTTTTTCATCGACAGTTAAGTTAAAGTGTGAAGGTTTTGGTTGGAGGACTCAAATGCAGGAGATGGAGATGGCAGGAATACAAACAAAAGTCCTTTAAACAGGAATCCAAAATAAACTCAAAATATCTCCACTACAGGGAAAAAGCTCAGACAAAGAAGAGCACGTCCAAAAGCAAAGACTTTGAGGAAGTGCAGGACCAAGAAAAACCACAGACGGACCAGCAAGGACAGGAAAGACAAGAGAACATGGCGAATAGGTTGAAAAGACGCAGGTGCAAACAATCAGGGGAGACTGGAACCAGGAAAGTCAAACAAGATGTAACCCAAAAGGAACCAGACTTTCAAAATAAAACAGGAAACAGGTCACAAACACGAGATCAAAACTGAAGAACCAAGTAAAACACAACATATGAAATTCAAAACCCTACAGAAAACCCAAACCATAACAGAAAAATCGTAACATTGTAAAATTGTTAGAGAGAGATGAACCTCAGCTGTTCGGAGACATGTAGCTACAGGTTGAGGTTGTCTTAGTTTAAAGCTAAGACTTTAAATGTTTCACAAGCATCTTCAAGAGAAATTCCTGGGAAGAGAAAGGGTTCATCCTGGACAGATCACTAGTCCAACACACGCCCACAAAGAATGAATGTGAGAAAACAGTCATGCAGACATGCCCCACATGTCAACAGTCAATCAATGTTAAACTGGGATGAAAGCAGGACTGAACACAGAGAGCCCTCAGCCAGGATTGGACCTGGGAGCAAAGCTGTGAGGCAACAGCGCTAACCACCTACGGAAGAGTATTAGGGCCAGGCAGGAGAAAAATAAAAATAATATTTTAGAGGAGGAAGATTTTTTTTTCATTATGCACTTCAAGAAAAAAGTCGAAATGTTGAGAAAAAAGTCGAAATGTAGAGAAAAAAGTCGAAATGTTGAGAAAAAAGTCGAAATGTTTAGAAAAGTCGAAATTTCGTGAATATTGTTGAAGTATAATTTCGAGAAAAAAATCCAAATGTTGAGAAAAAAGTCGAAATGTTGAGAAAAAAGTCGAAATGTTGAGAAAAAAGTCGAAATTTCGTGAATATTGTTGAAGTATAATTTCGAGAAAAAAGTCGAAATTTCATGAATAAATTTGAAATGTTGAGAAAAAAGTTGAAATTTCGTGAATAAAGTCGAAATGTTGAGAAAAAAGTTGAAATGTTGAGAAAAAAGTCAAAATTTCGTGAATAAAGTCGAAATGTTGAGAAAAAAGTTGAAATTTCGTGAATAAAGTCGAAATGTTGAGAAAAAAGTCGAAATGTCGAGAAAAAAGGCGAAATTTTGACTTTATTCACGAAATTTCGACTTTTTTCTCGAAATTGTATTTCAACAATCTTGACATTTTGACTTTTTTCTCGACATTTCGTCTTTTTGCTCGAAGTGCACAATAAAAAAATAATCTTCCACTCTCAAATTCTTTTTCTCTTGCCTGGCCCTAATACTCTTCCGTAAACCACCACACCAGTGCGTCAGAGTTTATGCTTTCTGATGTTCTTAGTTTTCTAGCTTTCTTTTTCTGTGAAGCTTTTGTTCTGTGTTTTGTCACTTTTAACTCTTGGTTTTCTGTATCTAGTCTGTTCTTTCCCCCTGGCTGCCTTCACTTCTTGTTGTCTCCCTTGATTTTTGCCACTTGTGTCTCGTTCATCTCAACTGTTTGTCCTCAGCTCCCCTACATCACTGTTTGTTGCCAGGCTGTTTGTCGCGCTTCCCTGTTTTCCTCCTCTGTTGTGTCAGTATTGTAATGGTTTCCTGTAGCATCCTCCTGTTTCCTGCCTGCTCACGTCACCTCTGCATTTTGGAGTTTGTTTCTTGGACAACCTGCTTTGAACCTTGTTTAAGGCTGCCTCCTGGTCTTTTGCATTTCTGACACACTTATGACTGTTATAAAAAAGAAATTACTACAATACATGTGTTAATGCAAAACATTGAGACAAGTGCCACAAGTGGTCTAAATGAATATTACAATAGTTGACTGTTTTCTGACCACTACCGATTTCAAAACTTTTACTCTACTTGAAAATGCTATGTGTTTAGTTTACTGTATAATAAAAAAATATCTTCAGTTCTTTTAATTCACATTTTATATGAAAAAACATTACTTTATAAAGTATCTAGACCTGTAAATATATAGGAAACAATCAGGTAAACGTAATAGAATAGGAAGTAAAGGAATAGGTTGTAGTAGAAGAAGAAAATTGAGTCAATAGAAAATAATTTTAAATTCAAAGTTCTGTACAGTACAGTAAATGTGCTTAGATACATACCAATACTAATGATATTTCACTCTAAAAAATACATTTTTGGGTATTCATTTTACATTCTTCACTGCAGTTAATGACCCCCTTGGTGTCAATCTTGTTAATAGATGAGCAAATGCTACAGAAGTGCAGCTTCAACAAATTTCAGGACTTAACGTATGCAAAGGAGCGATGGATCTAACTGAATTTCCTTTACATTACAAACTTTTAATGGTAGTGGATTTAAGAGTTTAAGAGTACAAAGCTCTTCTGTAATGTTGTAAGACAAGACCTCTTGAAAAACCTTTATGAAATGAGCTTCTTTATTTAATACAGTCGTCACTGTAACCCCAGTTTTAAATCTGACCCTGCACTGTGAGCTGAAGGCTGACGAAGCTGTGGTGATGATGTCTTATTATCAGCGTTCTCAGCTCCTCAAAATGGTCAAATGAAGCGTTGATCCCTTGTTGCTACACAGCTGGAGTGACTGATGATGACGGACAACCGGGATCTGGAGAGTTTGAACAAAAGTTCCTCAACAGTAGATTGAGAAGGGGAAACCCGGGTTTAAAAGAAGCCGAACAAACTAGGTAAAGCATTGGGACTTCATGTTTGAGCATGAAAGCGTATCTCCATTATCATGAAAAATTGGTACGAGTTTACATAATTTTGTTACAAACGGTACTGGTGTAGCTGCAGAGTTATGATTGCCGTTTTCGCTCTGCCGGCCTCTCCAGTCAGTAACTTGATAGCGTTTGTTTTAGGATTAGGAGCGGTTCACCTCTCCTTGTTTTCATTTGCCTCAACAAGCACTGTTTTGTACTGCCGTCTGCTCGGCAGCTTCGCTCTCTCTCAGAACCAGTTTGAATTTTTCCCAGTTCGGGGGTCTCTCTCGAGCAACAGCTCTATTAAGCGTGTGAGCGTGTTTCCCTCCCCGCCAGCACTGCCCCCATAACTCACTGTTCCTTCACTCTTTCATAATCCCCTGGTTTTCGGTCCTCTCTACCAGGCCACCCACCCACCACCCTCCACATACCTGTGGTTTCCTGTACCCCGCTCATCTCCTCCCTCCTCTCTCATCAGCCTCCACACTCTCCACCTCCCCACCTACACACACACACACCTTTCTCTTTTCTCTGTCTAGCACAGGGGTCGGCAACCCAAAATGTTCAAAGAGGCATATTGGACCAAAAACACAAAAAACAAATATGTCTGGAGCTGCTAAAAATTAAAAGTCTTGTATAAGCCTTAGAATGAAGGCAACACATGCTGCATGTTTCTATATTAGTTATAACTGGGGGAAGATTTCTTTTTTCATTATGCACTTTGAGAAAAAAGTCGAAATGTTGAGAAAAATGTCGAAATTTTCGAGAAAAAGTTGAAATGTCAAGATTAATGTTGAAGTACAATCTTGAGAAAAAAGTTGAAATGTCGAGAAAAAAGTCGAAAATGTCGAGAAAAAAGTCAAGATTTCGAGAAAAAAGTCGAAATGTCGAGAAAAAAGTCTAAATGTCGAGGAAATAGTCAAAATTTCGTGAAAAAGTCGAAATGTTGAGAAAAATGTCGAAATTTCAAGAAAAAAGTTGAAATGTCAAGATTAATGTTGATGTACAATCTTGAGAAAAAAGTTGAAATGTCGAGAAAAAAGTCGAAATGTTGAGAAAAAAGTCGAAAATGTTAAGAAAAAAGTCAAGATTTCGAGAAAAAAGTCTAAATGTCGAGAAAAAAGTCTAAATGTCGAGGAAATAGTCAAAATTTCGTGAAAAAGTCAAAATGTTGAGAAAAATGTCGAAATGTCAAGAAAAAAGTTGAAATGTCGAGAAAAAAGTCGAAATGTCGAGAAAACAGTCAAAATTTTGAGAAAAAAGTCGAAACGTCTATATTAAAAAGGAAAGGAAAAAGGAAGAAAAAAAGGAAAGAAAGAAAAAAAAGAAGAAAAAAAGAGAAAAAAATAAAAAAGGAGAAAAAAAGAAGGAAAAAAGGAAAAAAAAGGTCAAACATTTTTGAAAAAGCTCCAGGAGCCACTAGGGCGGCGCTAAAGAGCCGCATGCGGCTCCAGAGCCGCGGGTTGCCCATCCCTGGTCTAGCAAGTATAAAACTTGTGTCTTTTCCTTCCTTCTTCTCCCTTTTACTACTTTAACATAAAGTCCCGCCTTTCTCGATTATCAAACAGGTGAAAAGTATTTCTTTGAACTTCTCTGAGGAGGAGAAACAGAGGAAACAAGGGAGGGTCTAAATGGAGAGATGGATGGATGGATGGATAAAGCAGATGAGGGAGGTTGATTCGCGCAGCTGGCTCCCAGCTGTAAGCTGAGGCAGCGCTCTGAGCTGCTCCGTCTATAAACAACTCGGAGCCCAACCCCCATTTTCAAGAAGAAAAAAAAAACACAATAGAAACCAAAACTCACCAAGACTCCTGAAAATCAGCTGTGACTTTTCTTCATGCTCCTTCTTCAAATGTAAGCCATTTTTTTCCCCCCAGTCTTTCAATCTAACTGATTCATCGCTGTCGAGTCTCTGTCATCACTGCTGCAGTCAATCATTTTACTTACATCAGCGAAAAGTAAAATGTCTTGTGCAGAAAATGTACTGAAGTTAGCAGCTAACGTCTGCAAGTGGGACCCACACCAGGCAACAAAAACCAGATAATAATCTGTCTGGTTTATAGAAATACCACAGTGATTATAAGAAAAATAATAATCCTAACAGTCTTGGGTGGGCAGACATATTTATAGCCGGCCTGTTGCTACTTATATTCCTTTGCTGCATAGCACAGCTGGAAGCGAAGGAGGATAGAGCGGAGGTGGAAAACTCATGAAGAAAAAGAGACAGAGAGGCTCCAAGGGATGGAGGAGGAAAACGTGTGTGTGGAGGGGCGGGTGCCTGGTGCATGTGTGTGGCTGCAAGGCAGAAAGAGTGCACACTTCTGTGCTGGATTCGGTGTGTGTGTGTGTGTGTGCATGTGTGTGTGTGTGTGTGTGTGTGTGTGTGTGTGGAAGAAACCACAGTTGAGTCCCTCCAGAAGATGACAGCAGAAGATGAAGTCTGCAGGCCACCAGGCGAACACAGTGACCACAGGTCTGAGAGGCTCTCCCAGAGAGGAAACAAGAGGATATACGACACGGGCAACACAAGTTATAAAACCGAGCAGGGAGAATTAATCAAAAGACGGAGACCTGGGGAATCTGCCGGGTGCTCACTTTTCTCCGCTCAGCTTTTATTTAAGGAGCTGAAAGGTGATTCTCTCGCTGGTGACAAAAATATGGAAGGATGAGAGAAGTAACACCACACTAATGTGTAGCTTTGTGGGCAAGGTGGGCCTTGAAGGAAGGTGCTATAAAAGCAATGATATATTTATATATATACAGGACTGTCTCAGAAAAGTAGAATATTGTGATAAAGGTCTTTATTTTCTGTAATGCAATTAAAAAAATTAAAATTTCATACATTGTGGATTCAATACAAATCAACTGAAATATTGCAAGCCTTTTATTATTTTAATATTTCTGATTATGGCTTACAGTTTAAGATTAAGATTCCCAGAATATTCACATTTTTTGAGATAGGATATTTGAGTTTTCTTAAGCTGTAAGCCATGATCAGCAATATTAAAATAATAAAAGGCTTGCAATATTTCAGTTGATTTGTAATGAATCCAGAACATTTTGGTTTTTGTAATTGCATTACAGAAAATCACAATACAGACCTGTATATATATATATATATATATATATATATATATATATATATATATATATATATATATATATATATATATATATATATATATATATACATATATAAATACATTATATAATGCAGGTAGGTTATGAACTTCTACAAATTAGCTTGTCAAAAAAACACATTGATATCACACTGTGATGCATCTATTTTAATGATGTCTTTGTGGCCGTCAGTGTGCAAACAGATGTAATGATTTTACCTGGAAGTCAAGCATAACTTCCACCACCTTTCTCACTCTTCTATTGACTTTTCCTTTTTGGTTTTGTCTTTCAAGCATCTAATACTCTTGATGTATTGTATCTCTGTGCCTTTACAAATCCTTTCAGGTTGGCATTTCAATCCTATGACATCACTAGACTCTTCAGATGCAGATGAAGTACGTGTAATATCATTGTAATTTACAGTTTTTTCCTCACATTAAAATGTGGTGCCTACATTACCCATAATCCTTTACACAATACTGTAAAGCAAACGGTTCAGTCAGAGACAGGTTTTTTTTTGTATGTTCATTTCTTTTTCAGGATTCCCTTTCCCCACCTTTTTTTCTTTCATTTTCACACTGAAAGTTATTATTAATATACTGTATTATTCAGTAATTTTATATCATTAAGCGTCGTACAAATTAATCTAGGTACCGGTACTTAAAGCATCACCGTATAACTTTTATATATATATAACTTGAACTCAAAGTTTTAACATCCATCTAAAATTTCATTGACTTATATTAAGGGGAGTCAGTACGTTTACATGGACGAACAGAAAGTCGAATTGTTGCCTTAATCCGACCGATATCAAAGTTTTAAAAGCCATGTATACACCTTAGTCAGGCTGTAGTCGAACAGAACTGAAGCTCTCGAAATCTAGCTTTTACTGCCAGACAATGCGGTCCTAATTTGAGTTATTTCTGCATTTATACGCATCCTGCACTTAGCCGAGCTACTGACTGCCCCGGGATTCCCCCTTCTGGAAGTGACGACACCACGAAAGCCAGAATATCAACACAGTAGTAGAAGAAGAAAACGAACAACAAAGAAGGAACTGGAAGAACGGCAACGCAAAAGTGTATGTGGCGCCACCTATCATTGCGGAGTTGAACGCACCAGGATCAATAATCGATTGTCTATTTGAGCATGTATACTTGGATTTCTCGGAAACTCCAGTTTAATCCTTAGCTGCATTGTTGCCAATAGCTTGATTTAGATGTGCATGTAACCATACTGAGTGGGACCCCTGCCACTGAAAAAGCACTTCTGGTTGTGTCGGCGAGGCAACAGAGATGGTGCATCTTGGATGGTGAGATCTACGAGACTAAATCAAATACAAGACCGACATTTAACTGAATCAAACTGGAATTAACGTCCAGCCTGATGTCCGAGTGTGACTGTTCTAGTGAAACTAGTGGTTTCTGTGTTGGTTCCTGTCAAGGTGTTTAGGCTGCAGCATGCCAAACACTTTGTGCCGGATGGTTTTACATTCTCCAAAGTAATATTTAGTTGACTACTTGTTTTCTACATGAGGTGCGTTTCCGTTAGCAGGTGGTTCTGGGTAGATTTTTCGGGGCTGGATCATTGATGCGTGTCCCCATTACCAGCAACAGCCGTGTAAAAGTGGCCATCAGGAATCTTTACGGGACAAAAAAACGTTCGTGTGGTAGGAGAAGTACCCAGATTAACCTACAGGAACTACCTGGCAAAGGGTATCTGCTAAAATCTTACGTTCAGGGGTCCTACGTTCACATAAATCATGTTAACTCATCTGAACCTGTTGGACCAGAAACATTTTGCTGCAAGAACATTTGATGAAGTTGGAGATTAAGGCTGGATTATGGTTCTGCAACAAATCGACGCCGAGCCTACGCCGCAGGTTGCGCCGCGTCGCACACCCCACGCCGCAAGCCACGCCGTCACTGACGTGCACCTCCCACAAATTGTGACTACGCGTCGAGAGTTCACAGACCAACGCAGACGGAGAGGGCTGTGATTGGTTCGCTTGGTAGCAACGCATTTCCGGTTTCCGGTTTGAAGCAGTTGTGAACTTTCAGCGCTCTTTTCTACGTGTATGTGTGATTTTTTTTGTTTTGTTTTTTTTCACAATAGTTGTCCTCATCTCTTTGATTCACTGTGACCGGAAAAGTCGGATAAACCATTCTGGAAAAGATCGCGGCCCCCTAGCGGTCGTGGGGGGTACTGCACTGCGGCGAAATGGAGTGACGGAGAAGTCCGAAGGGTTCACGACGGCGTCACGGTGACGGCGTAGGCTCTGCGTTGGTGTAGCGCAGAACCATAATCCAGCCTTTACAAGAAAAAAACGATAGATGGATCAATGAGTCGGTTCATCGCTCGTTCATGTGTTTCTTCTTCTGTTTGGCTGCTTCTTCTTTCGTCTCCTTTTATGTCGTTGGATGTTTGCGAAAAGCAAAAAAAATGTGCATTATCGCCCCCTCATGGCCAGCGGTGTTATTTGTTCAGTCAACGTTTCCTGTGCGCCGCTACGGTGTAATGGAGACACGGCTGACGGGCTGAGGAGTCGGTCGGCCCGGTTAAAGGTTCCAGTCCTGCTAATGGAAACGCTGCTGTCACGCATCTACACTTGTTAGCTAGAGACGTCATCGTTTTTTTTCCAGACTTTTTTTAGGATTTCAATACTTTCTGTACAATAATCACGGCATAGCAAAAAATTAATAAAATCAGAAGATGTGTGTTCACTTTCAGAGATAAAGCACACAGGTTATGTTCAGAGGTGGTAGTAATGAGTTACATTTACTCTGTTACATTTACTTGAGCACGTTTTGGGAAATTTTGTACTTTTAGGAGTAGTTTTGAATCACTATACTTTTTACTTTTACTTGAGTAGATTTGTGAAGAAGAAACTGTTGCTCTTACTCCGCTACATTAGGCTACATTGAACTTGTTATTTTATTTTATTTTATCTCACGATATCACTGGGTGATTCTTTGGGAAAAATGTTTGTTTTTTTTTGCATGTTTTGTCACACATACACAGACTCAAACACACACAGAGTTTCTATGAGTTCATGTTTGTTCTAGTTCTGCCTGGTTAAAAAAAAAAAGTACAAAGGCTTGAAATTTTGTGCTACTTGTGCTTAATTTATTTTTTTATTCTGTTATTATTTTATTATTTATTAAATTTAACTTTAAGATTATTTTCATTTAAGCTATTTTTTATTAATTTTAATTTATTTTATTATTTTATTGATTTAATTTGCCTGAAGATGATTATTTTGTACTTTTGTCTGTTTGAATGGTTAAAAAAATAAATCAGACCTTATGCAACAGTTACTCAGTCCTTAAGTAGTTTTTTCACCAAGTTGTTTTACTTTGACTCAAGTAATTATTTGGATGACTACTTTTTACTTCTACTTGAGTCATATTATTCTGAAGTAACAGTACTTTTACTTGAGTACAATTTTTGGCTCCTCTACCCAGCTCTGGCTACGTTACAGATGATGTTGTAATGTTAGCATTTATTCTTCTGTGGTCTTGTAGTTACTGTATGTTTGACCAGTTACACACTGGGCTTCAGCGGGTAAAAAAAACCAAAACAAAACATCTGCACCGCTATCAGGCCCGGCCCGGACCACCATGGCAGCGCAGGGGGCCTCAGGGAGAGAAGAAAAAACACCAAAGCGATTCTTCATCTGTACTGTCTCAATATGAAATCATGTCCAATAGAAGAGAAAACCCCTGGATGAAGTCTGACCCAGCTGGAAAGAGGTTGTTTTATCTTTTTGTCACCTTTGCCCACAAAGTCTTGCTTGTTCCAGCTGCCGAACACACCTGCGGACACTTGGTCAGAGTTTTCATCAGTTCACGGTTGTACGACTAAATGTGCACATATGTTACTTCTGTGTGATAAAGTGTTTTAAATTTTTACGCTTGTGCTTTCTTTTAACCCGACACATGCGTTTCTACTTATGCCTGAATCTCCTTGACTTTTTCTTTCTGTTCGCTCAAAGTAAAAAAAAAAAAAAAAGGTTTTCGTCTTTATATTGTTATATACTGTCAGAGGAGTTTACAAAAAACATCATGTGAAGCTACATAAAAGAAAGTATGCCCTGCTCTGTCGTGACCACAGCAAATTTGCAGGGATGAATAATCAGGCGAGATTTGATGACTGCTGCAGTTTGCTGACACATTTGTTGACGTGAAACAGTAGGGATGAAAATTATGATCTCCTTTCTCATTCTGCTTGACGTTAAGTTTAAACAAACCTCATCAATGCACACAGTGAACAAGTTAGAGAACTAGAGCAGCGTCTGCAGAGATGTGAGCTTCTCCTGTGTGGTCCATCTCATAGCTGCTGACTTCATAACTAATAAATCGCAGGCGTTTAGTTTAATACCCAGATGTTGGTAGGAGAAAGGCATCCGGGCCTGCATTAGCTTTTAATTGGCTGGGATCCCTGAGCTGATAACCGAAGCTTAGCATGTGACTCAGGGAGAGACACACCAGCAAAAAACCGCCCACGCACACACACATATGCATACACACACTTTTCCTGAGCCAATGAAAGGCTTCGGCCTGGGCTGTGGGAGGGCGGCGTTCGCTGCCGGGGAAGAGACGAGTCACGGTTGCCCTGCAGAGTCCTGCATGCTGTAAAACGCACTGACAACGTACAATAGATGCGTGCACACACAAAAATCACACATCTTTGTACAGAGTTACATCTTTAAGATCCCAGAACCGATCGATGCCATGCTGCTGACGGCCCGCTATCAATTTCTGCCCCAGTAGATTTATGACTGAAAAAAATGCACATCAGAGGAAAAAAAAGGGAGAACTCTGATGGAAAGAAGAAGAAAAATGGAGATGGGAGGAAGACAGAGTGGTAACGAGGATGAATCGCAAATCAGAGAAGCATCCTGGCACATTAAAGGAGCAATATTCTTTTATTTACAACATTATAATGATGAATGATCTTCTATGAGCTGCATGTGTGTTGCAGCAGAGCCTGTTTACAGAATATCCACCAGTCTCGTGAGACTAGGCTTTGAAAGTTTTTCGATAACGTTGGCTCTGTCTTATGTAAGATAGATGTGAATTTCCTTATAAGGTCATGGTCGCAATGGCCAGGCAAATGTGCTTTTCTAAAAATAATTCAACCAATCAAGAAAACACTTGAGGACACCTGGGACAACTGAACTCTAATCCTCCCAATTTTCTGGAATGGATGGTATGGACTAAAAAATGTATCACGATAATTTCTGGCATTTTATCCCGATAACGATAAAAATGACGATAAAAAAAATACCAATTCAACTCCACCTTTTTAACTATAAATCTATCTCACTCTCAGATCGCCCATGTTTGTTACACAAAAACGTCAACAGTGGGAATTTATCTTTCTTTCTTCTTTCTTTCTTTCTTTCTTTCTTTCTTTCTTTCTTTCTTTCTTTCTTTCTTTCTTTCTTTCTTTCTTTCTTTCTTTCTTTCTTTCTTTCTTTCTTTCTTTCTTTCCTTTCTTCCTTTCTTTCTGGCTCATTTCTTTCTTCTTTCTTTCTTTCTTTCTTTCTTCCTTTCTTTCTGGCTCATTTCTTTCTTTCTTTCTTTCTTTCTTCTTTCTTTCTTTCTTTCTGGCTCCTTTCTTTCTTTCTTTCTTTCTTTCTTTCTGGCTCATTCTTTCTTTCTTCTTTCTTTCTTTCTTTCTGGCTCATTTCTTTCTTCTTTCTTTCATTCTTTCTTTCTTTCTTTCTTTCTTTCTTTCTTTCTTTCTTTCTTTCTTTCTTTCTTTCTTTCTGGCTCATTTCTTTCTTTCTTTCTTTCTTTCTTTCTTTCTGGCTCATTTCTTTCTTTCTTCTTTCATTCTTTCTTTCTTTCTTTCTTTCTTTCTTCTTTCTTTCTTTCTTTCTTTCTTTCTTTCTTTCTTTCTGGCTCCTTTCTTTCTTTCTTTCTTTCTTTCTTTCTGGCTCATTTCTTTCTTTCTTTCCCTTCTTCTTCTTTCTTTCTTTCTTTCAAGCTCATTTCCTTCCTTCCTTCCTTCCTTCCTTCCTTCCTTCCTTCCTTCCTTCCTTCCTTCCTTCCTTCCTTCCATTCCTTCCTTCCTTCCTTCCTTCCTTCCTTCCTTCCTTCCTTCCTTCCTTCCTTCCTTCCTTCCTTCCTTCCTCCTTCCTTCCTCCCTCCCTCCGTGGATTTAACACAGAACTATAAATCAGCTTTACACAAAAAACGGGAATTTATCGTTTTTTACCCGCGAGATACAAATTCTTACCGTGGAATTTTTTTGACAGGTTTATCGTGAACCGTAAAATATCACCCATTCCTACTGGACATTAACATAAAATGGCCACTGTAACATTGTTTTGGTTGCAAATAACACATCAATGAGCGAGTGGATGATTGTCTGTGAGACCCAGCGACCAGTAGTCTTTACAGCCTGTTTTAATAAGAAAAAACAGGGTTTGTGGTGTTCTGGTTTGGTTTAAGTGAACAGTTGATGGTCGGTTTGGATTAGGGTTACACGGTCCACAATGACTAGAATATGCACCATCCAAGGACAGCTGTGTGTGTGTGTGTGTGTGTGTGTGTGTGTGTGTGTGTGTGTGTGTGTGTTGTGTGTGTGTGTGTGTAAATGTAATTTGTGAGGGAGGATGAGCTCCAGTTCCCTACAGGGCTGTAATTAGGCAGCATTAACATTACTAAAAGGCAAACAAATCTACAAATCACTTAGGTGTAAATTGGAGGGAGGAGGAGTTTACCCCCCCCCCCCCCAACGTCCTCGGATATGTGCTCGGACGCAATTCGCACACAAACAAACGTGGCATTAATTCAGTCGCACTCATGCTAGTTTGCACACAACATTGCCAGATCAAAAACACACGTTAGGATTTCACCAAAATGAACTGCAGCTCATTTGAAGCCGATTGTGAAATCAATCCTTTAGTGGAGGAAAAACATTTTGGGGGGAAGAAATAAATAAATTGCCAGATCAGTTGCTCTTGCGGAAGACCCCACACGTGGAGAATGTTTTCACCATTTTGGGACACTTAACTTCGCCCATTAAAGTACCAATCACAAGACTTTGAGAACCGCAGACGGACGTGAGAACCGTTATCCAAACCTGCCCTTTGAGCAGCCACTCACATTACTTACACACGGAGTCCTGTTGCTCGGTTTGTGCCTAATACTACACGTAGGCATGTAAATAATTGTTAACATGTTGCACTGGAAAGTATATTTTACAGGCAATGGAAGTACTTTTATGAATTCTGTAAGGTCCTGTCACTAAGAAGCCATTAAATCCTCAGCTTGTCTCTGTCTGACCCTTGTCTGTTGTCATTATGGCATATATCCATCGAAAAAGCTCACTTCTTATTAGTACTGTCAATTAATCACTATTTATTGAAGGCATCCCTTTGACAAACAAGCCATGTTGAAAGTTTTCATTGACATTGGAAGGCCGGCCAGCCGGGTAAAACTTTCACCGTCCGTCAAATGTTGTTGTCAGCATCAGAAAAAATCTTGAAGAAGTTTTGTAATCACGGAGGCGTTCTGCTATTTGTGCGTGTAAACACTGATCCTATCTCACGCTTGAGGAAGGGGCTCCCTCTCAGTGTGTCTCAGCTCCGAATTCCAGCCCGCATCTCCATGCAATGCTCAGCGATGCGCATGGATCGCCGAGCATTTTTAACAAATGCCCAAACGTCCACTGCCCCTGGTGCAGCATTTAAAACACAGCTACGCACAGTGTACATGCCCTGCACAAATATTTATATCTAATTTATACCGGTATATGAGACGAGCAGGCGTGCACTAGCACAGATATAAGTCTGCACACACACACACACACACACACACACACACATAAACACACACACACACACATACTGAGAGGGTGGATCGCAGCACCGATGACAACAATGAGAAGGGCACGGTTTTTTGTCAGCAGGGAGTGAATGGGACACTAAAGACGTGCTAGACAAACATACCACACACACACAAACACGCTCTCTGTCCTCTTGAGAAATCGTTCTGGAGTTTTATTATTTATCAACTTGGACCCCATCGAATTTAAATTCTAATTTGACAACTTAAGTACAGAAATAACAGTTTTAATCTGCCAATGCTGCAAAAATACAACAAAAAATGGAGTCCGTGTATTAAAGCAAGAACATGTGAGTTAGGAATGGGCGATATTTTACCGTTCACGATAAACCGCCAAAAAAATTCCACACGGTAAGAATTTGTATCTCACGGTAAAAAACGATAAATTCCTGGTGATGACGTTTTTGTGTAAAGCTGATTTATGGTTCTGCGTTAAATCCACGCACAACATATGGGAAGGAAGGAAGGAAGGAAGGAAGGAAGGAAGGAAGGAAGGTGAAGGAAGGAAGGAAGGAAGGAAGGAAGGAAGGAAGGAAGGAAGGAAGGAAGGAAGGAAGGAAGGAAGGAAGGAAGGAAGGAAGGAAATGAGCCTGAAAGAAAGAAAGAAAGAAAGAAAAAGAAAGAAAGAAAAGAAAGAAAGAAAGAAAGAAAGAAAGAAAGAAAGAAAGAAAGAAGAGAAAGAAAGAAAGAAAGAAAGAAAGAAAGAAAGAAAGAAAGAAAGAAAGACAGATTTATAGTTACAAAGGTGGAGTTGAATTGGTATTTTTTTATCGTAATTTTTATCGTTATCGGGATAAATGCCAGAATTATCGTGATACATTTTTTAGTCCATACCCGCCCAACCCTAAGTGTGAGTTTTACCTTCCACAGGCATCAGATCACCAGAATCTGACAGATTGTGGTGTCAAATGAATAAATAGCAAATGCATTCCTCCATATTTTCCAATTGCTAATAGTTAAAACAAAGCAGCGGCAATGTTTGACAGCTCGGTTCAACTTTTTATGGTACGTTTTTATGATAAGACTGTAACTCTGAAGACTTACAGAGTTTTATGTGATGCTTTTCACATACCAGTGAATGTTAAGATACTGTTACTGTAGTGTAATTCAGCTCTCACGAAAAAGAGGCCAAATATCTTTTAATGACATTTATAACCATCTTAAAAGCGTAGAAAAGCCTCATCCACCGCTTTATGTGTCACACAACTGCAGAGACTCTCATATGAGTTGTTATGGCCAAATGAGATGTCATTGTACAAGAACTTCTTGATCACAGCTTTCTTGCTTTACTGTCTTGTTTCATGCAAGTAAAACACTGCACATGCACTTTCAGTCCACCGCTCTCACAGGGAGGTCTGAGTGAAATGAGGGATGTTAACGGCAAAATGACGAGTGTGTGGATGACTGAATGCCCCGGTTTAATAGAAAGAAGATGCCATTAATGTTTAGACATCCCATGTTTGAAGAGGGCTTTTTAAAGAGAAAAAGAGAGCTTAGATTTAAAGACTTCTGCACTTAGTCGGTTTTCAATATGAATGGTGACTCAAAGTGAGTAAAAAAAACCTGTGTTACACAAAGATTACCATAATAATAATAATAATATACATGAAGTGTGCTCCACAGCCTCTCACACTTGAGGACTAGGACTGTTGTTCTTAGGTGTAATATCAAAGTAAAATCGTCATCAGGTTTTGGAATTTCACAAATGTGAAATTTAAATTGCACATTCAAGAGCTAAGTGGTGCAAACTATGAAGGTATGAGCAATGGTAAAAAAAAACAGATATTTGCACCAAGCAGGTTATACTGTATATGCGACCTAATCTCTTTCATAATCTCTCTTCTTTCTCTTTCTTTCTTTCTTTCTTTCTTTCTTTCTTTCTTTCTTTCTTTCTTTCTTTCTTTCTTTCTTTCTTTCTTTCTTTCTTTCTTTCTTTCTTTCTTTCTTTCTTTCTTTCTTCTTTCTTTCTTTCTTTCTTTCTTTCAGGCTCATTTCCTTCCTTCCTTCCTTCCTTCCTTCCTCCTTCCTTCCTTCCTTCCTTCCTTCCTTCCTTCCTTCCTTCCTTCCTCCTGCTCTCTCCTTCCTTCTTCCCTTTCCTTCCTTCCTTCCTTCTTTTTTCCCTCCCCTCATTCTTTCCTCCTGCTCTCTCCTTCCTTCCTTCCTTCCTTCCTTCCTTCCTTCCTTCCTTCCTTCCTCTTTTCTCCCTTCCTTTCCTCCTTTCCTTGTTTCCTTCCTTCCTTCCTTCCTTCCTTCCTTCCTTCCTTCCTTCCTTCCTTCCTTCCTTCACGTACGTTGTGCGTGGATTTAACACAGAACCATAAATCAGCTTTACACAAAAACATCATCAACGGGAATTTATCGTTTTTACCGCGAGATGACAAATTCTTACCGTGGGGAATTTTTTTGACGGTATATTGTGAACGGTAAAATATCGCCCGTTCCTGTAAGTATAACGTGTTTAGCCTTACAGATGTGGAGCTGCTTATCAAGGAATATGAGAACAAGAAGATTAAAAACATAGACAAGGGCCAAATTATTTTGTTTTGCTCTGCAAGTGTGAAAATTACAAGTTTTGCACCGTCCCAAGGGGAACTTGTAGGATCATCATGACTAGAAGCAGCACTCTCCTGAACACGTTGTATCTACTAGTTTTATCTACTATTTACTGTAACTGTGAAAGTCTCTGTCGGATAACGACTTTGTCTAAATGAACAGTGAAACATTCACACCTGCATAAAATTACAATATCAACATTATCTGCATTACCTGATTATATATCGACTACAGTTTAATATGCGATTAACATTTTTGGGCTCATACACTGCAAAAGTTCTCATTACAAGCAAAAAAAATCAGATTTTTCTACTTATTTCAAGTGAAAATCTACTTGAAACAGGTGAAAATTGTTGTTTTTTCCAGTGATGAGTCTTGTTTTAAGTGTATTGAGATTTTTTTACTAAAATGAGACATTTTAACTAGAAATAAGACAAATATTCTTGTTAAGATTTTGAGTTTTTGCAGTGATCCATTTTACTTATCCTGCAAACCTACTAACACGATACCGTTAAGTTAACCTCAGTGTTTTGATACGAAGGCTGAGACAAACAGAGAGCTGATCACAATCCATGTGGAGTTCAAATGTGGAGAAATATTCATTTTTCACAAAACCCATTTTCTATTTATCATTTAAAGCAGCACAAATATGTTTACAAGTTAAAATTATAGCTTTAATTTCGTTTTGAAGGAATATCTGCTTACGTTTGGGAAGCGTCGTTGAGCTTTTGCAGTCTTCAGTATACTAATGACGAAACATAAACAAGGTCATTTTGGGATCTAGTTCCTGATTGCTTCTGGTAATAACTACACATCACTTTACAGCTGTTGTGCTGAGGTCAAATTTGCAGAAGTTCCTCTGTGCTGCTTTAAGCACCTGATTTTTGTTGCTTCCACCTTTTATGTAAAATAGTCTCTGTCATTTCCTCTAGCATTTCCATCCAAGTTAGACTCGATCAATTATTCATTGAAGGTTTTTAATTCATCTATTAACTTATTTTTAACTGATATTTATGAAAGAAATAAAAATGTTGTGCTGTAAATGATGTAACATGAGGTATTGAGAATGATGAATTGAATGAAATCCCTTGATAATTAATATAAAGCTCTATTTTCAACTCACACATGTCGTAATCACATTTCCTTTGAGACTATTTTAATGTTTTATGTCCCTTAATAGATATTTTGTGTAGTGAAATATAAAGTGTGGGTTTGTTTTTACATCTGCTTCATTCAAATATAGCAGGCTTAAATCAGCAGGGCATTCATCATAAAATTTATGTCCACTCTCTATTTTTCCTTTTGCGTATATTTTCATTACATTCGTAATTTTCCATTTACTTTTTCTAGCTCTAATATGCAACGAGGAGACTGGCTTGAGATGTTTCTCTGTTAAAAACTAGCAAACAAAGGGGATATCATGTGATACAAGCAGCATTTTTTTTTTCCAAAACGATTTCTATTTAGGCTCATTTAAGTGATTTCTCCTCAAGACAAGTTGAAACTAGGGATGGGCGGTATGGACTAAAAAATGTATCACAATCATTTCTGGCATTTATCCCGATAACGATAAAAATGACGATAAAAAAAATACCAATTCAACTCCATCTTTGTAACTATAAATCTATCACCACATTCAATCTTTGGAGCCAAAACACTGCTCTAAAAGATACTAAATGCTACTAAACTACACCAATCTTTCTTTCTTTCTTTCTTTCTTGCTCATTTCTTTCTTTCTTTCTTTCTTTCTTTCTTTCTTTCTTTCTTTCTTTCTTGCCCATTTCTTTATTTCTTTCTGGCTCATTTCTTTCTTTCTTTCTGGTTCATTTCTTTCTTTCTTTCTTTCTTTCTTTCTTTCTTTCTTTCTTTCTTTCTTTCTTTCTTTCTTTCTTTCTTTCTTTCTTTCTTTCTTTCTTTCTTTCTTTATTTCTTTATTTCTTTCTTTCTGGTTCATTTCTTTCTTTCTTTCTTTTTCTTTCTTTCTTTCTTTCTTTCTTTCTTTCTTTCTTTCTTCTTTCTTTCTTTCTTTCTTCTGGTTCATTTCTTTCTTTCTTCTTCTTTCTTTCTTTCTTTCTTTCTTTCTTTCTTTCTTTCTTTCTTTCTTTCTTTCTTTCTTTCTTTCTTTCTTTCTTTCTGGTTCATTTCTTTCTTTCTTTCTTTCTTTCTTTCTTTCTTTCTTTCTTTCTTTCTTTCTTTCTGGCTCATTTCCTTCCTTCCTTCCTTCCTTCCTTCCTTCCTTCCTTCCTTCCTTCCTTCCTTCCTTCCTTCCTTCCTTCCTTTCCTTCCTTCCTTCCTTCCTTCCTTCCGTCCTTCCTTCCTTCCTTCCTTCCTTCCTTCCTTCCTTCCTTCCGTCCTTCCTTCCTTCCTTCCTTCCTTCACGTGGATTTAACACAGAACCATAAATCAGTTTTACACAAAAACATCATCAATGGGAATTTATCCTTTTTACCGTGAGATGATAAATTCTTACCGTGGGGAATTTTTTGACGGTTTATCGTGAACGGTAAAATATCACCCATTCCTAGTTGAAACCTTTAAAAATGAACTACTTGGATTCTATTAATGAAGCAAAAAGGACTCAACTGTTGAACATTACCGCTGATAAGAGTTTAGATTGTTGTGTGTACTTGATTATAATATAACCAGTTCAAAGCTACAACTCCTTGCAACCGTAAAGTAAAAACACAGCTTTTAAACATAATGAGTTTCAAATGTTTGATAAAACATCTAAATTTCTTTTCGAGTTTGGTTCCTAAAAAGAATGAAAGTTCCACCTGTGCAACGGACAAAAAAAAGAAAGAAAAAGAAAAAGTGAAGCCCTCTTCATGGGTCACCAGACGTTTCTTATTCATTAAAAGCTATAAAGCTCAACAGGGAGAAAGCGTCTCGCCCTTCATCTGCCTCTTCATTCCCTCTCTCCCTCCAGCTCTCGCTGAAGAACAGAACTGAGTGGCTGAAAAGGTTAAAGTGTAGCTGTACGTTGGAGATCCCGCGTCTGCCAGGGGCACCTGAAGAGGGGCAAACATTTACCGGCCAAGAAAGGAGAAGGGGGAAAAGAAAAAAAATCAACAGGCCGCCTGAGAGCTGCAGGGTCTGCAGCAAGTGCTGCTGTAGGGCTCTTGGTGAGTTTCCCTTGTAATTGAGTCAATTGTTGACCCCCTGTTCAGCCTGCAAATCTTGGGAGGAAAAGCCTGCCGAATAATTAATGTTCTCTCCCCTTCTCTCCCCTTGTGCTCTTCATCTATCCATCTTCTCCTCCTCTTAACTTTCTCCCCTCTCCCTCTCTTGCTTGTTTTCTGTTGTCTCGGAGGATAACTGTGCAGCGAGTAAAAGGCTGTCCTTTAAGGAGAAGGGGGGGTGCCCGTTCAGGGATCTGCTGAGGCTTACAATCTTCTTTTCAACCCAAATCTTTCTTAGCCTCAGCACTCTCTTCCCTCCTGCATTCTCTTCCTTTTTCATTCCTCCTTTTGTTTGCACCGTGGGATGAATTTTAATCACTCCGCTCTCTACCTCCAATCTCAGTCCCTCCTCATTTTTTCCCCCTTCTCTTTCTCCAGTGTGGCAACTCATTCAGCTAAACGTATCCAGTGCTGCAAGAGCACTGTTCCTCTCGCGCTGCTCCACAAAGAATCCTTTTCCCGGAAAAGTAAAAAACAAAGAATGCGTCGCCTTGGTTTTTTATCACTGTCCGCGTTTAAGCCAAAGGTTTTTATTAAGATGCATCGACAAATGAGAAGAGGAACAGAAAAGAGGAAGATGATAATGTCAGAATGAGAAGGTTTAGGGATGTGGTGGTGGAGGGCAGCGGGCCAGAGAGGAGAGGATCGTATTCTGTTTGTGAAGAGCGATCATTTTTAAATGCCTCCTTCATTTGAGAAGGCTTTGTTTGAACAAGGGCTCTACTGTTGCACTCCTATTGTGGCAGCTTATCCCAAGGGACAGTGCAAGCCCAGGACACTGTTGTCATTCACATGTCACACATTTACTAACTAGCAGTCGCTCCAAACAAGAAAAGTATACGACGGAGTATTAGGGCCAAACTAAGACCAAAAAAAATAGGAAATTACGAGAATAAAGTCATAATGTTGCGAGAATAAAGTCGTAATAGAATAAAGTCGTAATATTACGAGGATAAAGTCGTAACATTATGAGAATAAAGTCGTAATTTATGAGAATAAAGTCGTCATATTATGAGAATAAAGTCGTAACATTACGAGAATAAAGTAATATTATGAGAATAAAGTCGTCATATTATGAGAATAAAGTCGTAATATTACGAGAATAAAGTCATAATATTATGAGAATAAAGTCGTAATATTACGAGAATAAAGTCGTCCTATTATGAGAATAAAGTCATAATATTATGAGAATAAAGTCATAACATTACGAGAATAAAGTTGCAATTTATGAGAATAAAGTCGTAATATTACAAGAATAAAGTGTTAATTTATGAGAACTCTAACAGGAAGAGTGTGTTAAAATGTTGAATATTGAGCATCTTGTGAAGTTATATTTATATATTTATAATATATTTAATATTACGATTTTATTCTCGGAATATTACAACTTTATTCTCATATTATTATGACTTTATTTTCGTAATTTCCTTCTTTTTTTTTCTTAGTTTGGCCCTAATACTCCGTCGTAGAAAAGGACATTGACGAAGCAAGGGAAAAAAAGCATGTGAGGGAGGGGACCATGGGAAATATTGAGTTAAATTAATAAGTAAAAGCTAAAGTCCATCACACGAAACAAAGGTGAGGCTTCCTGAGAGAAAAAAACCACAGTTAGTGGTTTTCCGCTACAATTGGAAACCTAAACATTGCAAAGAAAAGCCAGCAATGGAAACACCTAGAATTTGAAAGGGCTGTTTTAAGCTTTTAATCTTCTGTGAGGTGGTTCAGACGTGTCAATAGAGCAGTTTAGTGCAAAATGAAAAAAAACTTTTTTCATATTTGCATGTCTCGAGCATTACTGGATGTGATGGAGTCGTTCGATCAAAAGCAATTAAAATCTATTTACCAGCTGTTTTTGCCTCATTTTTATGATGTACTGTAGTTGTGCATCATCACACTAGTTAATCATTCTGCATTACTGCTTTACATAAGGGATTTGCCTTCAAATAATCATTTGAATGATCGTCTGCTGCCTTCTGCTGACTGTTTTCACAGCAGCGGTAGTGGCAGTTGCAACAATTTGTCCAAAACTAAAGAGGTTTCCTTCTCGTAGGATGAAATTATATATGGTTACACTCAACAAAATTGTTTTAATCCACCTAGTGACACTTGTTCTGCTCTTAACTCACCTGAACAATGTGAAATCATTTACTAGATCAAAAAAGGGGTCACATGATCTAACGTTTTTACCAATCACGTTGGGATTTTATCCACAAGACTCGTATCTTATAATCTTATTCAGAGACATTGTGAATTCTTGATGTGTTACAATTTTATGGGCGCGTGTGCAGAAAGATTTGAGTTACAGATATACGTTACTTTTATCTCCGGTATCTCCATTAGTAGCTCCAAAGATTATTAGTGTAAATGGTGTGATCATAATAACTGACTATTGTCAGCATTCAGGCCAAGCCTTATCTACTGAATTAGATAAATCTGAGATTTACAAAGATTCACAACTCTAGTAACAGACGTATGTATAAGATCCCACCCCAAAGTTACCATTTTAGGATATGTTAGCAAAATCAGCAATGATGGCTGAGACTCTTGGGAACTTTACCACCACCACAACCACCAGGTACCGGAAAAAGCCTCGTTCTGAAGTGAAAAAAAAAAAAAAAAAACAGCAGATAGAAAGCGGGTTAAAACCATAGTAAATATCAGCAGTGCCAAATCTGGAGCATGTCCCTCCTGGCTGCAGAAGACTGACGCAGCGCTGATTTTACTCGTTTCAAAATTGCAACTGCAAACAGAAAAAGGGCAACTGAGATGGTTTCTGGAATAATGTTGAGAAAAAGATGCACATGTATGGGCGGAAATATGTGCCACTAGAAACTGAATTTGAATAATTTATATTTGAATTTGAATTGCTCAACTTGAATAATTGCATTAAAAAACTGAATCTGAATCACATAATTTGTATTTGTATTGTTTAATTTGAATCATTGCATTGAAAAACTGAATCTACATTCAGTTCTCACAATTCAAATTCAGTTCTTGCAATTAAATTTCAATTTTACTGTGCCAGACATCCGGGTCTTCCGGAGGAAGAGCAATCGAGTAGCAGAAATTTTTCCACAAAACGGCAAGATATAAATCTACACTTTTTACACAGAATGGAGAAAACACAATTGGTTTCGAAATATCTAGCTCCCATTGGTCGTTTATATCGTTGAAAGAAAATAGAGGTTATAGTAGGCTATGTGAAAAGGAGTTATTTGTATCTGCACTCGATTGCTCTTCCTCCGGAAGACCCGGATGTCTGGCACAGTGAAATTGAAATTTAATTGCAAGAACTGAATTTGAATTGTGAGAACTGAATGTAGATTCATGTAGAGCAAGAATGTAGAATGTAGAGCAATCGAGTGCAGATACAAATAACTCCTTTTCACATAGCCTAATATAGCCTACTATAACCTCTATTTTCTTTCAACGATATAAACGACCAATGGGAGCTAGATATTTCGAAACCAATTGTGTTTTCTCCATTCTGTGTAAAAAGTGTAGATTTATATCTTGCCGTTTTGTGGAAAAATTTCTGCTACTCGATTGCTCTTCCTCCGGAAGACCCGGATCTCTGGCACAGTAAAACTGAAATTGAATTGCAAGAACTGAATTTGAATTGTGAGAACTGAATGTAGATTCAGTTTTTCAATGTAATGATTCAAATTAAACAATACAAATTCAAATTATGTGACTCAGATTCAGTTTTTTAATGCAATTATTCAAGTTGAGCAATTGAAATTCAAATATAAATGATTCAAATTCAGTTTCTAGTGGCACATATTTCTGCCCATACACAGGCTTCAACTGCAGCAATATGAGAGTTCACTTAACATATTATAACACTTCCAAAAGTTAATTTTAGTTCTGGTCAAAGACCTTTCTACAACTAAGGCCACTCCATTTTTATTTAAATAAAAGTGTCTACACAGATGTTTGAGTCTAGAGCACTTTTACATCACTTTGGCTTTCTTTATGAATGCTCGGATGTGTACATTGAGTGTTGAGATATCCACATTTCCTCTTCTTTCATCTGCCGTTCCAACCAGAGGAGTTAAACCTGGGCCGCTTGTTTCTGTCCTCCTCCATCCTCCCGTCGCCTCCGTCCACGGCCCTCCGTGTGGAGTGTTTGTTAGGAAATCCTGAACAAACTGCAGCTCTTTGTTCTCTCTTTGTCAATGACGGGTTTTTATAGACTTCTGCTATTGACAAATGTCTGACTCCTGTTGGCCTCACACAAGCTGGATAACACTGTGCAAATAGGTGTATGTACACACACACGTTCACAATTCGGCTGAAAAACGCTCAAGCGCCTGCATCTTAATCGCTCGGAGCTATGTGTCGAAGATGAGTTAGGAAGAAGACAATTAAAAAGATGGAAAATAATCAGTGAATGAGGAGGTGGAATTCCCCTCGAACAAGCACGTGAAATGGCTCAGAGGTGTAATGTAACTTAACATATATTTCACTGTAAGTCATGTTTATTTAGCTGGGAAAATCAGCATGTACCGGTACTCGGAAATTAGCAATAGCACCATGGAAATGTCTGGTTCTTTGCACGAGGTCCTAAACTTACACATACAGGCACAACCAGCTCGCTTTAATAATGACCAGTTTACTAACAGCAGCTCAGATTAATGTCAAGTGGTCAAGTCTACAAGTCTGCACAATGTCACTTATTGTCACACAGTATGGTTGTGTGACAAATAGGGATGGGCGGTATGGACTAAAAAATGTATCACGATAATTTCTGGCATTTATCCCGATAACGATAAAAATGACGATAAAAAAAAAAAAACAATTCAACTCCACCTTTTCAACTATAAATCTATCTCGCTCTCAGATCCGCCATGTTTGTTACACAAAAACGTATCAACGGGAATTTATCCTTCTTTCTTTCTTTCTTTCTGGCTCATTTCTTTCTTTCTTTCTTTCTTTCTTTCTTTCTTTCTTTCTTTCTTTCTTTCTTTCTTTCTTTCTTTCTTTCTTTCTTTCTTTCTTTCTTTCTTTCTTTCTTTCTTTCTTTCTTTCTTTCAGGCTCATTTCCTTCCTTCTTTCCTTCTGCTCTCTCCTTCCTTCTTCCCTTCCTCTTTTCTCCCTTCCTTCCTCCTTTCCTTCCTTCCTTCCTTCCTTCCTTCCTTCCTCCTTTCCTTCCTTCCTTCCTTCCTTCCTTCCTTCCTTCCTTCCTTCTTTTCTCCCTTCCTTCCTTCCTTCCTTCTTTCCTTGTTTTCTTCCTTCCTTCTTTCCTTGTTTTCTTTCTTTCTTCCTTCCTTCCTTCCTTCCTTCCTTCCTTCCTTCCTTCCTTCCTTCCTTCCTTCCTTCCTTCCTTCCTTCCTTCCTTCTTTTTTCCCTTCCTTCCTTCTTTCCTCCTGCTCTCTCCTTCCTTCTTCCCTTCCTCTTTTCTCCCTTCCTTCCTTCTTTCCTTGTTTCCTTCCTTCCTTCATGTACGTTGTGCGTGGATTTAACGTAGAACCATCCTTCCTTCCTTCCTTCCTTCCTTCCTTCCTTCCTTCCTTCCTTCCTTCCTTCCTTCCTTCCTTCCTTCCTTCCTTCCTTCCTTCCTTCCTTCCTTCCTTCCTTCCTTCCTTCCTTCCTTCCTTCCTTCCTTCCTTCACGTACGTTGTGCGTGGATTTAACGCAGAACCATAAATCCGGCTTTACACAAAAACATCATCAACGGGAATTTATCGGTTTTACCGCGAGATGATACATTCTTATCTGTAAAATATCGCCCATTCCTAGTGACAAACACAAGTTGTTTTTTGGCTCAAACTGTTGAGACACGTGTGAAAATGGAAAAGGGCCGTATTTAGTTTTTGACGACAGCTGAACCGAGTTTATGTCACACACGAGCCCGGTTTAAAACATCACTGATCATTATTATGCTGCTCAAACAACCGCTGCTCCTCTACAAAATCTCTTCACATGAAAGCGTTGCTGCAGGGGCGCGCTGCTTTTCAGGCGCCTCACTTTTGAAGCTGATTCATGTTTACCACATGTGCTTGAAGAAACGAGCACGTCACATCTGACTGGTGGGTCATGGTTTCACTTTAGTGCAATACAAAATCTGTTTTTGTATCAGAATTTTCTTCTTTTTCATTTAAGCCACTACAGCTGCTCTTATATGGAGCTAGAACAGTCTCATAATTCGCAAATGCACACACCGTTTCACAAATGCACAGGACAAAATTCGCAAATGCACACACCATTTCACAAATGCACAGAACAATTCACACGTGCGTACGACAAGATATACAAATGTATTTTTGATGCGCACACAAATATAACCTGATTTACAAACGTTTTTTTGTCGTTTTTGACGTGACTCGATCCACAAATACGTTTTTTTTTAACACGGAAGGATCTGCAACCAATCAGATGTCTTCCTTTGTTTCAGCCAATCATAAGAGCGCACCCCACGTGGGGGACGCAGAGCAGTGGATAAAACACGACTTACTCATAAACCAATCAGATTGAGAGTCACAAAAAAGACACGCAAAACCAGCGCAGCTCACAGACAAAAATACATTTGTATATCTTGTCCTACACACATGTGAATTGTTCTGTGCATTTGTGAAACTTGTCCTGTGCATTTGTGAAACGGAGTGTGCATTTGCGGATCGGTCTGTGCATTTGTGAATTTTTCCTGTGCATTTGTGACTTTTCAGGCGTCTCACTTTTGAAGCGGATTCATGTTTACCACATGTGCTTGCGTGGACCGACTTTAAACTCGTTCAGCCGGTTACCACGCTGTTGCTAACATAACAAAAATGAAGGGCGCCAGCTATGTTGTTCCACAGCTGATGCTGCAATCATGATCTCCTCGTCTGCAGAGCACGATCTGGATGTCCATGCTACCTGATGGGTAAATACCTGCCTGTTGCAGTGATTCTTTCTGCAAAGTCTTTTATTGTTTTAATAAGGTAATTTAAAGCTAAGAAAAATTACACCGTTTCCTGGTTGGTGGGTGGGGCAGCTTTACAAAATAAATTAAAACACACACAGTCAGTTCTTTCCACACACTCAAAGTCAAACAGTATGTTTTATGAGGGCTTTCTAAAAACGTATGCATACAGTAGCAGGCAACGCGGTGGTGAAAGAGAACCACGGTGACCTGTCATCATTGCCATCCTCAATACAAATTCAGTAAATCCAGATTCCTTGGCTGTGACTCAGAGCAGAAAGAAAAAGCTGAGGGAAGAAGGAGGTAAACCCGGAGCACGCTAGTGAGAAAAAGAAGGAGGCTGACAAAAACACACAGGGAGCTGAGCGCTGCCTCAATGGAGGAGATCATGGATGCCAGCAGGGGGCTCAGCCTTCTGCACAATAGACCCCCAGCTGAGCCAAGACCCTTAATACCCATACTCCCATTTCACACATCTTTTCAAAGAACCCATACAACCCACATCCATCAGCCCAAACCCCCCCTCTCTTGCCTCCGCGCTCCGGCCGTGCCCTGTGATTGCAGCCAGCTGACAATGGCGTGAAACTCTTGTAACCGGGGGCCGTCCAGAGACTCACACAGGGGCCATCAGGACACCTTGTCTTTGTGTATTGCGAGACAATGGGCTACAGCTCCAAAACAGCAGTAAAAGCTTCCTCCGTCCCGGCAGGAAACTGCTATACGAATGGTTCTGCGGATCAAGTGTCACTGATAAATGGATCATTATCATCTGATCTGAGGTGAAGTGCGGGGCTGATAATGAGTCTCTGTCTCGTAAAATCACAGATAGCAGCGCTCACCTGTTGTCGTGACTAGGGCTGGGTATCGATTCAAATGTCAAGAATCGATTCGATTCAGAATTTACTTAAGATTCAGAATCGATTATCATGATTCGATTTGATCCGATTCGATATTGATTTGGCTTAGTGTTATCTAAAATGTTTTTTGAGCTGTTGCCTGAATTATATGACTGTAAAATAACTAGTGAAATAATAATTTCACAATAATTATTGTGAAATAACTAAGACATAAATAACTCAAACAGGCCTTTCAATATCCATTTAAAGTGCAAAAAAGAAAGAAATTGCAACAGTTCATGCAGTAAACAAATCATTTTAGCTTATCTAATTTAGGCCCCGTTTACACGGAGCAAAAACTGAGGTGTTTTATTGCGTTTTGGCCGTTCGTTTACACGAAAACGGAGCTCAAAGTCACCAAAAACGATCATTTCTGAAAACTCCGGCCAAAGTGGAGATTTTCAAAAACTCAGTTTTCACGTTTGCGTCTAAATAGAGGAAAACGGAGATTTAGGCTTCAGAACGTCACATTATGCAACAGAAACGTCACCAGCGTCATGTGTGCGACCTGTGTTTATAATTAGTTTGGCCACCGTCAATATTTTCTTGTATTTTACCTGTTTTAAATTCTAAAGTCACACTTAAAAGTAACTCCACTTCTCTGTCACTCCAAACGAAAGACTCTCGTTCCGTCTTGGAAGTAAAGCCTGAATTATGGTCCCGCGTTACATCGACGCAGAGCCTACGGCGTAGGGTACGCGGCGATGCGCGCCGTACGGTGTGCGTCGCCGCGTACCCTACGCTGTAGGCTCTGCGTTGGTGTAACGCGGAACCATAAATCAGCCTTAACTGGAAGTTACACGTGTCATTTGTTGATGTTTTTTCCAGGATTCTGATTGGCTGGCATGACGTTAATAGCCTATTTATGCAGATTTGTGTAAACGAAGAGATTTTGAAAACGCTCTCGTGTAAACGATGGAATTTTTCAAAACGTAGAGGGGGAAATATCCGTTTTTGTAAATACCCGGCTATGTGTAAACGGGGCCTAAGGCTGGGTATCGATTCAAATGTCAAGAATCAATTCCATTCCGATTGTTAAGATTCAGAATCGATTATCATGATTCGATTCGATATTGATTTGGCTTAGTGTTATTTAAAATGTTTTTTTGAGCATTTGTCTGAATTATATGATTGTAAAATAACTAGTGAAATAATAATTTCACAATAATTATTGTGAAATAACTAAGAAATAAATAACTCAAACAGGCCTTTCAATATCCATTTAAAGTGCAAAAAAGAAAGAAATTGCAACAGTTCATGCAGTAAACAAATCATTTTAGCTTATCTAATTTATTCTGTCACCACGCACACATATTGCCATGAAGCACCTGGCATTTTTCAGAAGTGTCATGACAAACTGTGTGTCCGACTACTGGGATTAAAGTTCACCTGGTGAAAATGATGAGAAAAAAAAAAAAAAAAAAAAATCAAAGAAAAAAAATTGATCTTTAGACATAAGAATCGATTTTTAGGAATCAATATGAGAATCGATTTAGAATCGGAAAATCGATTTTTTTCAACACATGCCTAGTCATGACAACTAAAAAGCGGATGCGACAGGTGAGGACTATTGGAGAAAAGAAAAGGAAAAATGAGTAGAGAAAGAAGTGTGAAACTTTTGAGTAAGTTGGCAGAATTAAAGTCACAGTTTGACATAATATCATGACGGGTTGTTCTCATACCCACCTGCTTTTAGGTCATGTCTTGCCCATATAATTCTTTTTTTTTAGTAAGTAATTGAAATCATACTAATAATAATAATAAAAAGAACATCAAACAGACTACAGAGAGAGCTCCTTAAGTTTTTTTGGGGGTGGGATTGGGTTTGTGTCGTTAAGAGGGACACGAGAGTATTTCTCTTCTGCCGAAAGAAAACACCTTGAAAAAACTAATCACCATCAGGAGTAGAGGGGAAAAATATACCTCAACATCCCGGGCAGTTCTAAGGGAATTCTGGCTCGGACCCAGCGAGTGGGAACAGGGTGAAGAAGGCCAGACTTTGTGGAGTAATGTGGTGGGGCGCACAGTGAGGGGTGTTAGGTAACTAAGAAATGCTTTACATTGGCAGAAACGTGAGTCTTTTTTTCTCTTTTTTTCCAAGGAATTCCTTTATTTATTTATTTAGCACCCCCCACCCCCCCAACTTTAATAACTTTACAGATTTAGTAATCTTTGTCTACAAGAAAATTTAATTCCTCTTTAACTTAAACTTTTTCCCCCCCATCTAATTTCCTTTAACTAATCCTTTAACAAGAGATTTTTTTCACAAGCTGCTTTTGCTGCCGTGAGAGCTCATTGCATCATTGGCCTCGGGGCATTATCAGAATGACAAACTCGACTTGAGTCGTGCCCGAGCCGAGCTCCGCTAGCCTCTCCACTCGGCCGCTGGCCCCCGCTCAAGCGCAGGACCCCCTCCTCCATTTACAAGGCCCTTCAGTAGGCGGCTGGTTGCTAGACAATGTGCTTGGTTATGTGGGTTATGTAAAGACCCTCCTGCACACAAAAGCCAATGTGGGCGCCTGTTATGTGCAGCTCTTCAGAGCCCCGGGTCAGTTAGCAGAAGAGCTCTGGTGCTAACACTCCAAAGTTAAAAAACGTTTGTTCTTCAGTGGGTCTGATGAGAGGAGAGGAGAGGACGGGAGAGGAGAGGAGAGGTTAAAACAACTCCCTCGTTGACCTGTAAGTGCATCGCTGGTTGTATTAGGTGTGAATGAGACGTGTGCGTACGTGTATCGGCGTATTGGAGTATTCTTACTAGGCTGGGGATCGATTCAAATATCAAGAATCGATTTGATTCCGATTCTTAAGATTCAGAATCGATTATCACACTTTGATTCGATTCGATTCCGATATTGATTTGGGTTAGTGTTATTAAAACTGTTTTTTGAGCTGTTGCATGAATTATATGACTGTAGTTCTGCAACATATTAACACTAGTATTATATTGAGATTCAACAGCAAGTATTGCAGCTAATGATGCTGTAAGGACCAATCACCTCCCAGAATGCTGGTAGAACTGCTTTCAGAAACATTGTGGAGTAGAATTATCAATTTATCCCATTTCCCATTGATAAGAATTTGGTTTTTAGCATTTTATGCAAATGTAACCCCAAGACAGTATATAAAGCAAAGAAATATAGACAATTTATGCAATTATAACTGAAAACTTTAATGTTTTCATACTTTTAAACATATCTAAAAGACAAAAACATGGCACTAGTTATTCTCATGTCCAACAAAACAATCCTTTTTTGGGCATAAACAAAAAAATACCAAAAGTTGTAATGATGGGAAAAAAAATCAAAAATTAAAAAAAAAAAAAAAAAAAAAATCGATCTTTAGACATATGAATCGATTTTTAGGAATTAATATGAGAATCGATTTAGAATTGGAAAATCGATCTTTTCAACACAGGCCTAATTCTTACAGTCTGTTTCACAAAACACCAGATTTTTTTCACAATCCTTTCTGACAATTGAGTATTAGCAATGAAACGTGACTGTGAAAATTAGTTCATATGTCCTTTTTTATATTGTGATTACTTGTTAAGTATTAGGATAAACTCATGAAACCGATAAAACCAATGTGAAAGGAAAAGGTGCCAAGAGCAACTCCAAAGAGTCTACTGGGCCAAAGTCTGATGGATTATTCCACCGTCTTTACTGGAACATCATTGTTCTTTTTCACACTCACACATAGCGTCCCGGCAATGTCTTCGGAGGTCACACGAGGTAGTTGGAACAACATAAAAAGTACGGCTGGCCAGGAGGGTGAAGCCGTTGACAGATATATAGGTGCAAATCTTGCAGAAGCGTATGCCTCTGTAATAAAAACTTTACGGATCGGTTTTGTGTCAAAATAGTAAAATGAGAATTACTTTCACGTAAGTGAAAACTGCAAATTCCTCAGGTTGGCCTCAAGATTTGAGGACATGTCACTGGTAGAAGTGCAACGGCGCTAAGACCAGCTGCAGACCTGCAGTTTCTCAAGATGCAGCGATCACTCACGTGAGCCGGAGTTTTAACTAGGAATATTCAGCAAAATCTTTTGCACACGGCGAGCGTCGTCTCGAATGAAAGGATCAAACATCTCATTCCATCCAGGAGAAACAAGCACATCACATCTGACTGTTGGGTCAGGGTTTCACTTTAGTGCAATACAAAATCTGTTTTTGTATCAGAATTTTCTTCTTTTTCATTCCAAGCCACTACAGCTGCTCTTATATGGAGCTAGAACAGTCTCATAATTCGCAAATGCACACACCGTTTCACAAATGCACAGGACAAAATTCGCAAATGCACACACCGTTTCACAAATGCACAGAACAATTCACACGTGCGTAGGACAATATATACAAATATAACCTGATTTACAAACGTTTTTTGTCGTTTTTGACGTGACTCGATCCACAAATACGTTTTTTTTTAACACGGAAGGATCTGCAACCAATCAGAGGTCTTCCTTTGTTTCAGCCAATCATAAGAGCGCACCCCACGTGGGGGACGCAGAGCAGTGGATAAAACACGACTTACTCGTAAACCAATTAGATTGAGAGTCTCAAAAGTCACACGCAAAACCAGCGCAGCTCACAGACAAAAAAACGTTTGTAAATCAGGTTATATTTGTGTGCGCATCAAAAATACATTTGTATATCTCGTCCTACACACGTGTGAAACTTGTCCTGTGCATTTGTGAAACGGAGTGTGCATTTGCGGATCGGTCTGTGCATTTGTGAATTTTGTCCTGTGCATTTGTGAAACGGTGTGAGCATTTGCGAATTATGAGACTGTTTTAGCTCCATACTCTTGAGGTTGTTTAGGATATTTTAACACTCGTCGTTTTAGATCGATGAGAGAATAGGAATACAACATCTCTGTGTGTAAAAAGGTAACAACAGACAGCAGGAGCCCTCCCGGCAGCGAGGTGGTGGTGAACCACACACACCCCACACACACCGCCGGCCGGCTCTGATGGCCGACCAGAAGGGGAAGACACGCTGAGGTTCAGTCCACTAACGCCTGGGTTCATCTTCAAGACCCACAGTTTACCTCGCTCAGGAGTAAACACAAATACAGTTGACGCTGCTGCACGACAGGGTTTCTCCCAGCACGACGATAGAGGCAGATAGGAACGCATGAGATAGGAACGCAGTAACGTACAAAAAAAAGGAGAAAAAAAAGAATGAGGACATCTCTTAATGAAAGAACTTCTTGAAAACCATATGTTATGTATCTGGTAGTACATTCAAAAAATTACAGGGTTTGGGAATAATGAAAGGCCCAAAAAACAAGCTCCGGGCCAATTTCAAACAATGCAATTTTAAGATTTGCTTTTCACTTCAGGACATATTCTGGAGCTGCAGATCAGAGGCAAACTAACCACAGACTGAACAAATATCTGGCGTGGATGTGTTTGCTGCGCTGAGATCTGCACGGAGCAACGACCAGTACAGCGAGAGAACATGTTGTGTGATACACCTTCATTTCCTCTCTGTGTCTATATTCGCAGGAGCATACGGCAACACGAGCAAGCATCATTTACGCGTACTGTTTATTTTCCATCGCAACCAGAGACAGTAAATGTTTTAGAGTCTTTTAAACTGGCCCCAAACATAAATCCGACAAAGGTAAAAAAAAAAAAAAGTGTTTAGATGAGCCGGGGCTGCAGTGAACTCGGACTAATTGAAATTTTCGGCATGTCCCCTAGACAGTCACCTCCACCCACAGAGCGAGTACAGCCGTATCTGTTGACATCTAAATACACACGCACACGAACACCGAGACGGGGAGGCGGCCACAGACACGCAGCCGTATGGGCTCGCACGCTGACATCCCGTTGCCCTCGCACAAACTCGGGCTGACAAGCTGGAGCATGTGTGTGACGGGGATCGTTGGTTGGAGAGAGACATCCTTCTGCCCCGAGGCTCCGATATATCCCACAGGAAGCCCAAGTGTGAGCCGGGACACACAAGATGAGGGAGGGAGGACAACAAGCACAACTCTGTTCCCCAATACATGGAAAACATTTCAATACATGTTATATTTCTTTTTCTGGGCAAGTAACTTATTGATATTTCAATTATTACTACAAGAAACACACGATTACTTTCTAACAAAATCAGGAGTATGTATCCTAGGAACCTGTGACTCCTGCTATAATGATTTTATTTTGTGTTTCAAAGACTCAATGCTGCAGAGATGTTAAAGAAGAGCAGGTTTTAGGATGATTATCTTTCTATTATCAATAATACCATGTTTTTTCTTGCTTTCGTGTGCGTAAAAACATGATAAAATGATTTTTTTAAGGCTCATGAGCTGCAGCAAATGGTAAATGGTAAATGTAAACGCAGATTTCTACCCGTCCCTCTTTGGTTACTGTCCCGTCTGTTATCGTCTTTTTGTGTGTTTAGTGCCGACAAGGGAGTCACAACTCCCCTTATGCCATTTCCTGCCAAGAAAAACAAAGTATTTGGGATTAGTTTAGTTTAAAAAAATACTGAAATCAGCACAGTGAGGGACTGTCTCGACCACCAAGAAAACACAAAGCAATATTCACAACGTAACTCATTATTCATACAATTCTGACCACTGACGGGTTTTTGCATTGTTACTGCACGCCTTACAAACATGTATTTCCACCATCATAAATGCTGCCGCCTCGTACCTGCTGTGGAAATATTTGCGCTACTCAAATACTGCCTGGGGCGCCGAAAAGTAGGGGTAAAGAAAATGGATTCCAGGGGCCCATGATTAAGGGGGGCCCAGAGAGGCCCCTGAGGAGATGAAATGATAATGAAAAAATAACAACACTAAGCTATTAACTAACATATAATCACAAATGTTTTATTTTCAATGCCCTGGTAACAATAGCTTTATTTGTTTTGGAAACCCCCTTCCCTCTCTCTATTTATGTAAAACGGTTCGGTCTGACTGGATCAGGTAGCACACAGACAAACAGTATTCAGAGTGCTAAGTTCTTCCCCTACTGTACATGTTAACTCTCATGTCGTTCTTCTTTCACAAATATGTTAATGATAGTCAAAAATACCATTAAAATGCATAATTGTATGTAAAATAGCGGGCCCTGTAATGGGGGCCCTGTAAAGCAGCACCGCTGAATATTGCTATTGTGTGAAGAGCCTGGATATCGATCTCACATCTTCAGTTATGAGGTTGATATGATGAGATTGTGTCTAATTCATTAGTAAAGTATTATGTCAGGTAGGAATGGGCGATATTTTACCGTTCACGATATACCGTCAAAAAAATTCCCCACGGTAAGAATTTGTCATCTTGCGGTAAAAACGATAAATTCCCGTTGATGTTTTTGTGTAAATCTGATTCATGGTTCTGTGTTAAATCCACGCACAACGTACGTGAAGGAAGGAAGGAAGGAAGGAAGGAAGGAAGGAAGGAAGGAAGGAAGGAAGGAAGGAAGGAAGGAAGGAAGGAAGGAAGGAAGGAAGGAAGGAAGGAAGGAAGGAAAGAAAGAAAGGGGAAGGGAAGAAGGAAGGAGAGAGCAGGAGGAAGGAAGGAAGGAAGGAAGGAAGGAAGGAAGGAAGGAAGGAAGGAAGGAAGGAAGGAAGGAAGGAAGGAAGGAAGGAAGGAAGGAAGGAAGGAAGGAAGGAAAGGGGAAGGGAAGAAGGAAGGAAGGAGAGAGCAGGACGAAGGAAGGAAGGAAGGAAGGAAGGAAGGAAGGAAGGAAGGAAGGAAGGAAGGAAGGAAGGAAGGAAGGAAGGAAGGAAGGAAGGAAGGAAGGAAGGAAGGAAGGAAGGAAGGAAAGGGGAAGGGAAGAAGGAAGGAAGGAGAGAGCAGGACGAAGGAAGGAAGGAAGGAAGGAAGGAAGGAAGGAAGGAAGGAAGGAAGGAAGGAAGGAAGGAAGGAAGGAAGGAAGGAAGGAAGGAAGGAAGGAAGGAAAGGGGAAGGGAAGAAGGAAGGAAGGAGAGAGCAGGACGAAGGAAGGAAGGAAGGAAGGAAGGAAGGAAGGAAGGAAGGAAGGAAGGAAGGAAGGAAGGAAAGAAGGAAGGAAGGAAGGAAGGAAGGAAGGAAGGAAGGAAGGAAGGAAGGAAGGAAGGAAGGAAGGAAGGAAGGAAGGAAGGAAGGAAGGAAGGAAGGAAGGAAGGAAGAAGGATAAATTCCCGTTGATGACGTTTTTGTGTAACAAACATGGCGGATCTGAGAGCGAGATAGATTTATATTTAAAAAGGTGGAGTTGAATTGGTATTTTTTTTTATCGTCATTTTTTTCGTTATCGGGATAAATGCCAGAAATTATCGTGATACATTTTTTAGTCCATACGGCCCATCTTAAGCTATGGGCACCATAATCACCAAGTCATCCAAACCTAGCAAACAAATGCCCTTTTTATAATCTTAACCTTTTGTTTGACATATGCAAAATGAGAAAATAAAGCCATATTTTACACAATTCAAGAGATGTTTCAGTGGATGTGATTAGTTGCACTGAAACGAGATGACTCTAATAAAGACCACGCAGCTGATGAGAAACCAACATCCTGCCCAGTAGAACCAGAGGTTTAATCAATCAGCAAGATATGCTGCTTGAACCCTTTAAAAACACACATCATTGGGTAAGAACTGTCACTTGCGTTCACGTTGGCCGCTGTTCAGCTGACATTAAAAGGGCTTGCTCGGTATTAAGTTCAGTATTGTATACAAATCTCCTTTACTCCCGATTTCAAAGTGCATACCAGTCAAAACAAGGCGGAACAGTTGCTCCAAAAGCTCAGCTAATCAGCAACAACTTGCACGACATCCACATCTGGGACCCTTCAGCCACCGTGCTCCAAAAAAATGTCCATGCAACGCTCAGAATTCACACAGACACTTTGACACGCACAAGTGTTGACCGCATTTCTGCTCCACAGCTGCAAAAAGGAGACGAGAGTGAATAATTAGTGCCTTTGAAATTCATCCTGTGGGCTTCAGTGTTTGAATCTTTCAACATCCACTGACTTTGCTCTACGGCGCAACAAATTTTCATTCACATCCCAAATGGAGCGGCGCTCTCGGCGCACTGAGAGCTTAAAGACAGTTTGCATTTGTCAGGGTATCAGTGGAGCAGAGCTTTTTAATGGGATACAGGTGTCACAGCAGAACAACTGCTGGTCCTGCCCTGAGCAGGAAAGAGACGAGCACAGCGGAGAACGGGAGGTTTAACGGCTGGAAGAAGATCATCGACAGTCGAGAAGCACAAAGATACTACCAATACTACTAGTACTGTCATTTAGCAGATGCTTTTATTCAAAGCGACGTACAACTGAGACACACAGTACGTTTACATGCAGCAAAGAAATGGGATTTCTGATCGTATCGGATAAACATCCAGAAGACCCAATCACTTGTCTGAGTTTACATGCTGTTCAGGGAATCGGATAAATGTCCAGAGCATGTGGCGCTGTAACCATGGTAACCATGGTAACCATTTCAACAAAGAGCCACTTCCGGTTGACGGTTGTTTTGTTTGGCGCCAATGTTAAGCCTTCCGTATATTTTTCCACTTTATTTTGATCTGCTCCGGTGTCCTGATGACAGAGGTGTCAAAAGTATTCACATTCATTACTCAGGTAGAAGTATAGATACTAGAGTTTAAAAATACTCCTGTAAAAGTTTTTTACTCAAGTAAAAGTATAAAAGTACTGGTTTCAAAACTACTTAAAGTATAAAAGTAAAAGTAATGTAAGGGAGAAAAAAGCCATTAAGGACAAAAGCCATTGAAAATGAATGTATCTTAGTATAATGCAAATATATTATTGAGCATTAATATTATATGGTGCAAAAAGTCAAACTTCAGAGGCATGTTATCATTTATCCTAACCTTTATTGGAATGTACATCCAAGTTTAGATGCAGGAATCTGAAAATAATTACTCCAGTGAAGTATAGATAACCAAAATTTCTACTTAAGTAAGGTAACGAAGTATTTGTACTTCGTTACTTGACACCTCTGCCTGATGAAGCTTCTGCCATCTCTTTCGCGATCTTCATGTTGGTGTTTAAACAACTATTTAACACGCGCCGTCTCCTTTCACTTCCGGGTGAAGCCCCAGAGGAAATTCTCGAGCATACGCAGACTGCAATATCCGATGTCTCCGTATACATGGCGTTAACATTCCAACTGTGAACGAGTTATCTAGGTGTTGCTATCCGATTATTAAATGTCCGATATATGGTGGCAAAGAAAATGATTACAGTGAACTGGAGAGAAGTAAAACCACCAACTATAGGTCAATGGACCCAGAGATTGAAAGATGTATACACGATGGAGCGAATGACAGCTAGTCTACAGCTCACAATGGACACTTTCCTGCGGAGATGGACTTGCATTTCAAGATACCTGGGGGTTTAAAGGATGGGATGATGTGAGGGAGTACTTTTGGGAGTTCATCTTTATAAAATCCTGCTCAGCCACTATCCATAGATATTTGCTCTTCTACCTATCGTTGTTACCGTTATTATTTTTAATATTACAATTATGTGGTTCTTTAATTTACCTTGCTTTTGGCAGATTCATTTCTTCTCTGCTCTGTAGTCACTTACTCTGTTTGATGTGAAGTCATATGTCAGGATATGTTCTGTAAAATGTTTAAAATGTTTAAATAAAAAGTTCAAAAATGACCGATATAGATCGGATTGAGGTTTTTACATGCAGTTTAAAAGTTTGAACGATGTCTTATATGATCAGAAATCCGATTGAACTGCTGCATGTAAACGTACTGACTCACACCATGGAGCAATTAGGGTTAAGTTGGTTCATCTTGGTTGCCATTCCAGGGCTTGAACCCGAGTCCTCCAGACCCAATCCCACCTCTGTAGCCACTAGACTACCAACCCCCCCAAGATACAACCTGTTGCATAATCGTGACATTTGACAAAACCGAACTGAAACTGTATTGTTTTACATTATTGGAGAGATAACGATTATCAATAGTTATATGGAACATCCACTGATGTGTTGAGCACAAAAGCAGTGCATTAAACGTGGGGATTGAACTATGTGACATTTAGTGCATAAACCATAGCAAAGACCTGAACTGACCTATCTATCAAAAATAACCACAACTATGTCACGAAACTGTCATAATCCACTGAGGTGAAAGGTTCCTCCAGAACAATGTGAACTCTGACACCTGGATTTCCACTCACTGCAACTATGTGCTCAACTTCAGCAAGGAGCGTTCAGTGAAGGAAAGATCACGATAATCTGTCAGAAGAGACAGACGGACCGAGAGTTTGCTCATATTTTCCCAACTTTTTTCAGGTGTTGATCATTTTACTGTAAACATGTGAATCATGTGAGATCCACCTGTTTTAATTAATTAAAATAAATGAAGCCAGAAATATAAAAAAGGACATTAGGGCCCAATCCCAATACTCCCCCTACTTTCTTTCAATAGCCCTACTTTCTATCACTACCCCTAAAAAAGAAGGGACAGATTTTAGGGCACTTGAAATCTTCCCAGGGGTCTGTCCCAATACTCCCACTACTCCTACTTTCAGCACCACCCCTAAAATCAGGAAGCTGAGAGCCAAAAGCTGTTTTAATTTCAGCTGTAGCGCTGTTAATATGCCACTTTATTAAGTTTTAATATTTTCAGGCGTAAAAGTAACCGTTAAGATCCCCAACCTGGGCTCAGTTTATCCAAATAACGCCTGTTAAGAAATTTGACCCAATGTTTTGGGAGATGAGAAGAGTTGCCGGCTCAGAGCAGCAGCAGCAGCAGCCGGAGTACAGACGTGGTCGCCCTGCGCCGTCGTCCCGGGGAGAAACCTGCAGCTCTGTGGAGAATTACCGCTGGCTGAAATAAATCATTTAGGAAGATAAATGTTGGTTTAATAGATGAAATCTATCAGTTGTAGCTACGCCTGTTAAGAAATTTGCTCAAAAAATTTCGAGATTTCTGCCTGCCGGCTCCGGAGCTGATTTATGGGTCCGCGTTAAATCGACGCAGAGCCTACGGTGTAGGGTACGGCGTACGGTGCGTGCCGCCGCGTTAAATCGACGCAGAGCCTACACCGTAGGTTATGTAACCTACGCCGTAGGCTCTGCGTTGGTGTAACGCAGAACCATAAATCAGCCTTTATTCTGGCGAGGTTTGAAAAAGACTTCACAACAACGGGCAATCGAGTGATTATGTACATTCACTGATTGAATATTATGAAAGTAAAATATATATTTCTCGCTAGAAATGTAATCAAAACGCATTTTTATGCAGAAACTAACTCAAAATATTGATTTTATTCACAAAAAAAATAAGAAATGTCCGCCATGTTTTTTTTTTGGGATTCAGTCTGCAAATGACGACGAAAAGCATTCTGGGAAATTTTTCTGTCCCTAGTTCAGCGAGTGAGGATCGGAAATCCCTACATCCGTAGGGACAGATTCATAGCCTCTACACTACTTTTCTTCACTACCCCTAGGTGGAAAGAGGAATTGGGACACCACTACCCTCACGGGAACGCGCAAAATGTAGGGGTAGGGATGAAAAGTAGGGGTAGGGGGAGTATTGGGATTGGGCCTAGGTCTCTTTTCAAACTCCCCTATATTGCAAACGTCTCCATCCAGATATAACATGGAAGTTTGATGGTTTATTTTAGTGTGCTATTGTATTAATGTGATATAAGGGCAACAAGTAAGGACCGTACTATACTGTGTGGAGGCATTCTTGGTTCCCTTTTATACACTTTGTTGGGGTCCCTAGGGGGGGTGCCTCCCAGTGTGCGCGGGATGAAAAGCGAGAAACGGTCCTGCCCAGGTCTCCAGTCTATCACACGCAGCGCTCCATGAGCGCTGTGAAGAAAAGTAAGCGTGGATCCCTGTTGACCTTGTGTGTATTCAGCTGAGTCTGGTTCCATAAGCCCGGCATAAATGCCCAGCATGGCACTGCGATCCTCCCTGCAGCCCGAAGACCAAGAAAACTCCATCTCAGCGCCTCTTCCTTTCACTCCTCAGCCCTCTCCGTCTGTCCCTTCCCGACGTTCACAGAATGACAGTGTCTCTCCCCCAAGAGCCGCTCTTCCGTTGTCTCCCCCACCGGTCCACAAACCCGGGCTGGCAGGTGCAGTAGTGTATGAGCTCAACCCCACTCTCACCCCTCCTGCCATAAGAACTGTTAAAAGCCAGTGTAAAAGACAGGAACAGGATGAGTAGAAAGGGATGCTGGAGGAGGAGCGGGTAACAGTGAGTGGACCTGAAAAAATAACAGCTGCAGCAGCCACATTGTCATTCCAACATTTGCTTCAAGCCGAGTGCGGCAGCAGGTCAGTTCACAGCATGGGAACCACAAGACCAGCACCATCTCGCATCCTCAGTGGCACTATTTCTGCATTTTTACAGGACCGTCTCAGAAAATTAGAATATTGTGATAAAGTTCTTTATTTTCTGTAATGCAATTAAAAAAACTAAAATGTCATACATTCTGGATTCATTACAAATCAACTGAAATATTGCAAGCCTTTTATTATTTTAATATTGCTGATTATGGTTTACAGTTTAAGATTAAGATTCCCAGAATATTCTAATTTTTTGAGATAGGATATTTGAGTTTTCTTAAGCTGTAAGCCATGATCAGCAATATTAAAATAATAAAAGGCTTGTAATATTTCAGTTGATTTGTAATGAATCCAGAATGTATGACATTTTTGTTTTTGAAATAGAAAAACGGACAATAACTGTGCAATAATATAAGATGTGCAAATCATATGTGCAATATCTACCTCACAACACTACCTGCTTTTTGCAGGTTTTTTTTTTCTACTGTATATACTGCTCATATTCTGTAATTATACATATTTTACATATTTTATAATTTTTGTATTTTTTATATATTTTTTATTTTTTACTTTTTAGTCTTTAACCCTTCCCCTGCATGCGTGTGCTAAGTGTACTGCTGCCAACAAAATACGTTTCCTCACTGAGGGAGAAAATAAAGGAATATCTTATCTTATCTCTTAATTGCATTACAGAAAATCACAATATTCTATTTTTCTGAGACAGTCCTGTAGTAGCAGACACATTTTGATGTGACCACAAAAATTCACAAAATTCAACAACAACGATATATTTGAAGTTTTGCATTTCCAGTTTCTCAAGTGTTTCCTTTATTGTGGTAAATGGTAGCAAATTGAAACGTTTGAATGTCCAGCCTGTTGATTGACACCAACAATAATGGAAGTGTCAGCGTTTCCCCTGAGTGCTCCCCTGAGGACTACATCATACACATACAACGGTCTCCATGGCAACACCAATGGATGGTCTTGTGAGTTGGACCAGCAATTATGAATAAGTCCACTATTTGAGAAAAAGGTTTACTATTTTGAATGAAACAGCAGGACAGAGAGTGAGCTGCCATCCCAGCGACACTTTCGTCCACCTGTTGTTGCTATTGCTCTCTAAGCTTTAGTGTGAGGGGCTTTGGTTGGTGCTGATAAATAGGTGGTACTACTGCAGTTAGGGCTGGGGATTGATTCAAATGTCAAGAATCGATTCGATTCCGATTCTTAAGATTCAGAATCGATTATCAAGATTTGATTCGATTTGATTCCGATATTGATTTGGGTTAGTGTTATTAAAACAGTTTTTTGAGCTGTTGCATGAATTATATGACTGTAGTTATGCAAAATATTACTACTAGTATCATATTGAGATTAAACAGCAAGTATTGGCAGCTAATGATGCTGTAAGGACCAATCAGCTCCCAGAATGCTGATAGAACTGCTTTCAGAAACATCATGTGGGTCAGAATTACCAAACACATCCAGGGAGGAAACAGAGACGGATGAAATCGGTTTCATTTTTTCCCACATTCCGTTTTTATTTGTTCCATTTTCGGTCTATTTTGGTTTTTAATTTTTGAGCATTTGGTTTTTATCATTTTTTGCAAATGTAACCCCAAGCCAGTATATAAAGTAATGAAATATAGACAATTTATGCAATTATAACCTAACACTTTAATGTTTTCATACCTTTAAACATATTTAAAGACAAAAACATGGCACCAGTTATTCTCGTGTCCAACAAAGCATTCCTTTTTTGGGGATAAACAAAAAAATAACTAAAAGTTGTAATGTAATGATGAAAAAAAAAATACATAAATAAATACAATTTAAAAAAATGTAAAAAAAATCGATCTTTAGACACATGAATCGATTTTTAGGAATTAATATGAGAATCGATTTAGAATTGGGAAATCGATTTTTTCAACACAGGCCTAACTGCAGTATTTTAAACAATATTGAATAATGGTGGTGAGACACATTTCCATTGCCTTCAGGTTAACAGATGTCAGCTACTGTTTGAGTATTTTTGAGCAGAGTGAAAATGACTTTACAGTATGTCCAGAAAAATAACTTTCAAACTCAGTGGAGTTACATTCACCGAGATGAGCCCTCCTCCTGAGCCCCGTCGTGGTGTGAAACCCATCACGACCGTCGCGCCTGCATCCATCCAGTCACAGCATGTACGCGGGCAATTCACGCCAAGACTGCTCCAGAAGAAATGACCTGGCTTTGTGTGTGGCCAATAACAGACTACTGGTGCTGAAGAAACAACAAACCAAACTGTACATTTGTACATTCAGCTCTTAAACTGACAACTGTGTTGATGTTTCACTTCAGTCCAACTTAACTCTGAGCTTCTCTGCTCTAAACGATGACATGTATTTCTCTGAACTCATGCTGGACGTAGTAAAGGAATGAGGCCTATTAAACTTCGTGTTTCATCACAGTCACTGTAATCATCTGTGTCATGGAGTTCGTCTTTACTGGCTGGGTTTTTGTTAGTGGCAGGCCACCAGGAAATGAGTCCCCTCCTTCGGTAATTAATGGGCAAAATTATGTAATTGAGGAGTGGTCTGCAGTTTACTGCAAACACATGCAGATGGAGCGCGGGAATTGAGTTGGAGGGTCACACACACATTATGATCGCCTCTGCACGGTTTCCCAGACACTCTCTTTCTCTTGTAAAGAAAGACTTAATGGTTTACAAGCCTTCCAATAACCATAATACCTTCAGAGGGAATTAGCTCTCGTAGAGGCCAGACGAGCAGCCTGGAATAAACCCAGAGGAGAGGAGAGGCGCTCAAAAGAGCCCATAGAGATTTTTATCATTTGAACTTCAAAGGTAATCTGTGTTTTTTTTCTTTTTGTACATGTTTTTGCAATTAAAGCATTGTCATAATAAAAGCGTAAGATACATCGTTCAACTTCACTGGGGACTTTTGGGTTGTTGCAGTGTGTGCAGATGGATTATGAACAAGTGTGTCAGCACATTATGGTGGTGAACCAACCAACCTCAGTGATGTAGTTCGTATTAGTGCTTGTGAGCTGATTTACACGCTGCTGATGTCACCCCTTGCTGTGTAGTAACTGGTGAAAACCACCGAGAAGTCAGGGAAACTCTGCACTCAGCAGGCCTTTGGTGTGAAAGTGGTGCACATCGTCAAGAAAAACTCAAAGCCATGGTCATTATGACTTAATAGGTGCAACATTTATAGTTGTGAAAAAATGACATCTCTTAATTCTGAGGTTTTATGTAGGATCTTTAAATTTGGTAAATAAACCATTAAATAAAGAGCAAAACATGCAGATGTACTGTGATTCAATAGCTTTTAACAGCAAAGCTAGCAATAGCTTGAAATTATGACTTAGACCTCTGAGGTTTCCAGGAATTTCTTTGCAGCTGCAACGTTCAAAGGAATCTTAATATAAGCTTAATATAAGCTAAAGGGGGCATTATCAGTATCAAGTATTTGAATTCACACAGTAAGGTGCACCAGATGCTTGATATCGCTCTGTATGAACTGTGGTGCAAATTATCCACTGCTATAGTATTCTCTTCTGTTACAATGTCTACGTTTACATGCAATCAAAATTCGGGTTATTGCTAATATTCCGGTTACTGAAACATTCGGAATATTCCGTTTACATGTGTGAGCAAACAGGGTTATCCTTGTATACATGGTAATTAATCATTTGGGATATCTGGATCAAACCAGCGACACACGGAGAACGTGATGACGCAATTACCGTCATTTCCGCTTCTTCTTCCTGTATCCAAATTCAAAACAAATGCTGCTTCGCGCAACATTTCGCTCACCTTCTTGTAAATCTCGCTATCCCGGTACTTTCTACCGTCTACAAATGCCAAAATGTTCATATCCTTCATTACATTTATGAAGTGATTAGTCTCCTCCTCACTCCAAAAGTGTGGCGTGGTCTTGCGTTTCTCTGTGTTTATAAGAACTTCCTGGACTCAAAAGACCAAGATTCCTTGTGAACAGAGCATGCGCAGAAAACAAATTCATGTTTCGTTTAATCGGGATATTCCATTTGGCGTTTACATGACCCAATATTCGGGTTATAAAGGAGTAACCCAGGGGTCATATTCGTGTTTTTAAAAACCCAAATATGAGCAAATTCGGGTTATTCAAAGGGGTTATTGATGTTTACATGGCCGTGCAAATTCGGGTTATTGCCAATATTCGGGTTTTAAAAGGGTTATTGATGCATGTAAACGCAGTCAATGTCCCAATAAAGAAATGCTACACCACCAGGTGACAAGCAATGTAGAGGAACAGCGGAAAAAACATCACTGGGTTTTCAATCACAACTGTCAGAGGCAGAGAGCAGCTGAACTGATATAATGAACGTACTAGGGCACTACTCTGCAAAGCATGTTTTTTTTTGCTCTCGCAACCTGGGGGAATCACCACCAGCAGAGGCCGGGCCGTCGTCTTCCTCCTCCTGAAGCTGGAGTGGCATGCAGGGAAAACTGAAGCTACAACGTATGTCCCACTGGAACAAACTGGTACAAACATTAATATATCTTATTTTTAGCAATTATTCAGTGCAGTGTTTTCTTTCTTTCTTTCTTTCAGACTTATTAAAGCAGGCAGTACCTTAAGGACGTGCCACTGACTATGGATTGTGAGGTAGAGGAAAGGGACTGTCCTCAGATTTGGGGTGTGAAAGCACACGATGGGGAGGGGATGTTGCACCTCCACTGAATCCCTGTGAATGCGCAGCAGAAGACCGGAGGCAGAACATAAAGACATCTCCAGTACAGATTTATACTGCAATCTTTGTGCAAACGCAGCAAATGACTGCAAAGAAGGCTGACTTGTTTTACATACAACCCTTCTTTAGTCTTGTTCTAATTGTTCTGTCATGAAGTTTGACACTTAACACGTGAACCGAGGCCTGTAGAATCTGAAACTAAGCTTTTGGGGCTTTGCAGGGAAGTTGGGAAGGCATTGCTACAAAGTTCACTCTTGGGATGACAGGCAGCTGTCTTAAATGTTTTTCCACTTTGCGAATAATCTTTCTTGCCGGAGAATGATCCGGAGCAAAAATGTTATACGCTGTTACTTCTGCATTTTGGCTTAATTTTTTGTTAGATAAATAATGACTCAGTGTAATATGTCAGGAGTTGTTTTTCCATCTGTGGCTGTATTTACCTCATTTTAAGACCTTGCTAAGGACCTGATGAATTTTCTCGGGGTCTGCGCCACTTCCAGTCTTGAACGACTAACGTGACCTACATGGTAGCTGGCTGTCGAGTGAGGAACGCTCCCTCTTCCGAAACATCAGGGAGTCATTCTGCAGGCTGAGATGCGGGCCCGGATCTTTCTCATGTTGAGCAAAACAAACAGCCATTGCTGGCACGAAATACAGAGGAGCCAGAATTACATCTTATCTGATCAAAGTTCATGGGCTGAGAAGTGAATATGGTCTTAAGAAAAAAGAAAGAGGAAGAAAAAAAAAAAAAAAAAAAAAAACAGTTTTTGGACCAAATCAGTCCTTAAACTTGATATCCAGTATTATTTTGGCAAAAGAAAACACCAACTGCAAAATCATTTCTCACAGAAGAAAATAGTTCAAAATAGTCCAGCAACTCTCCAGAGTTTAAAACGTGAGAAAACTTGAGATGTCATCAAGCACACTGAAAAGAGCGTGGTTGCTCAATAAGAAAATTCAAGTTGCTGGAGTGGAGTCAGTTTTAGGGCAGGGCCAGGCAGCCAGTCAGCCAGTCAGGACGGCTGAGTTGTAAATGTGTTCCAGCAGGAAACGCTTCGAAGCAAGGCGAGCAGTCTGGAGTCGGCAACTTTCCCCAGCTCCAGCTAGCGCACGCCCTCCCTGCAGCCCACCCAAGAAGCAGCCCATGGGCATAAATTTGAGAGGCTGAGTTGCTGCGGATTTAAAACAATCTGCATCTCTCTCCCTCTAACTCCTCCACATTCGCTCTGAAATGTTTCACCCGTTACTGTCTTTTGCCCTTCTTTCCTTTCCAACAAATTCCACTGTTAATGAAAATGGAAAGTTCTTTCTCAGCGCGTGCCAAGAATATTATTTTTCCAAAAGCCTTAATTAAGTTTGCAAAAATATATTACAGACACACAGATCTATATTTTTCTATGATATTACAAAGCGACCGTAAAGAAATTGCTTTATTTGTCTACTGTGAGGAAGATGTAATTAAGTTAACTTCAACAAAGTTTTTTTTCTGAAGTTAATTACATTTCACAAAATATTTTTCAATAATTTTTTGTTTTCTAAAGATATTTACACAGAAACAAACGGAGACTGTTGGTTTTCATGTATGTCTTATGACAAGAAACACTGATACTAAAGGAGAAAACATCTCGTTTAAGTTACGTTGTCACAAAATAGACAAACAATTGCACGACGTTACTTTTCTTAATTCTGAGCAGCAGTTGTACCTTCTTTGACTGGATTCAGTGTAGTTGCAGATCCTTCCCTTTAAAGTCGGAGTTATCATCCTATTTCTGCCACGACAGATGTTACTGATGTATTAAGTGCAATGTGCACCGTTTTTCTGTGGATTGTCTGATCAAAGTTCCCTTCAGTCTGAGGTGTTGTCATGAATGTGAGGCTTCTTGACTGCGGGTGCAGCTACCTTTGACCCACAGCATATTCCTGTCAGTGTATCAGTGACGGCTCGACCTGCATTTGGCTTGCAGGGGTCGTAAGTCATGAGCGTGTTGCCATGGCGCCGCCAATGTGGACCGGCTTGCCGTTATGGCATCTGAACTGGCTAAAGTGGCACGGCCAAGCCGCTGCAGCTTCTCACAACTGTCAGGGAGAGACGGAAACTAGACGGTCGAGGCCTAGCAGCAGAAAAAAAACCGAAAGGATGAGAAAGATTGAAAAAAGAGGAGGTGAAGGAGGACGGTTTATTTATACAGAAGTACAACATTTGGAAGAGAAGTAACAAAAAGAAAAGAAACACAAAGAGAAGGAATCCTTGTTTCTCTTTGTGGGTCTGAAAGGCTGCTTGAACTACTCCCTTCTCATAAACATGCCGTATAAATCAACAATACTAATGTGGTTCAGGAGATCCATTTGTTTAAATTTTGTTTTGTAGCTCTATAAACCTGAAACACTCTTAGGAATAGGTACATTTGGCTAAGTGCACATTTAACTCCATTTACTAAGGGAAATGCCCATGAAGGCCACGAAGGTCTTATTGAAACTTTATTTTGGTGAAAATAAGCCCTTGCGCTCTTTTTTTCTTTGAATTGTAAACATAACCTTCTTCTAGACCAGGGGTCGGCAACCCAAAATGTTGAAAGAGCCATATTGGACCAAAAACACAAAAAACTAATATGTCTGGAGCCGCAAAAAATGAAAAAAGTCTTGTATAAGCCTTAGAATTAAGGCAAAGGGCGAAAGTCGAAATGTCGAGAAAAAAGTCGAAATGTTGAGAAAAAAGTCAAAATGTCAAGAAAAAAGTCAAAATGTCGAGAAAAAAGTGGAAATGTCGAGATTAATGTTGAAGTACAATCTCGAGAAAAAAGTGGAAATGTCGAGAAAAAAGTGGAAATGTCGAGATTAAAAAGGAAAGGAAAAAAAGAAAAGGAAAAAAAGAGAAAATAAAGAGAAAAAAAGAAGAAAAAAAGGTCAAACATTTTTGAAAAAGCTCCAGGGAGCAAATAGGGCGGCGCTAAAGGGCTCTAGAGCCGCGTGTTGCCGACCCCTGTTCTAGACTAATATTACTCAAAAACACAAGTTAGAATCTTTCTTCTGCATCGAGCTTACCCTTCCGATTCTCCACAGCAGCTCAATTTATCAGATAACCTGACATGCATGTTCTTTGAAATGTAAGCTCAGGTTCTTGGTTTGGCTGGTAGCAATATGCCACTGCACTTTCTGTTGTCTTCATTCCATCTCCTTCCAAATGATCTAGTTCTCAACCATCTATCAACTCACATTTCAACATGATCGACTCAGTTTCAGTCGCCATTGTTTTTGGTACATGAGGCCTAAAGTCCCAGCTAGCAATCTGGACGTGTACTGTATCTGCAGAGCTCATCAGCACACAAGCATGAAGGCTCAAAACACTGGAGGCTGCCGGGCTTTACCACAGTGTACGATCAGCTCAAGCTCAATGCTGGATATTCAAAGAGTTTGAGCCCAAAGTGAAATCTGTCAAGAACTTCCAAAATCTAAAATATCTTCGGCCGGTCTCACAGCAGCCTGCACAAATGCTGGCCTGGTCTAGGGCTTAGAAAATAGCATTTTCACACAAAAAGATTAAAAAAAAAAAAATCCTGGTATATACATGTATTAAATATAAGTTTTTCCTAAATAATTTCACTCGTCAACTTTCTTCTCATTTAATTTTCTGTCACTTGTATTATGCTTAGGGTTGAGAATTAAAAACACGTGTTAACAAATAATAAACATGATTAAGTTCTGATCAGATGTTACAAAGTACATGCTTAGGGTTCAAATGTACCAAAAATGCACGATTAGGTCTTAGGTCTCGCTCTTACGTAGATGCTGCCCTTCAGAAAATCCTAAATCCTGATACCTATAACTGTAGACATGTGGTCAAGCATTTTTCTTTTTGAGATTGGGCTGAATTGCTAAATATATATATATATATATATATATATATATATATATATATATATATATATATATATATATATATATACAAAACAAGACAACACTATATCACTCTCTCTATATATATATAGAGAGTGATATAGTGTTGTCTTGTAGTGTCATGTCTGAACATGTGAAAAGACAAAGTTGACTGCTTATTTGATGACTAATGTGTTTTTGTTGCTTCTTAGAGAAATATCTCGATGCTTGTGGGGAACATTAAGGGAGAGTGTGTGTAATGTAGAACTGCAAGTCTCTCAAGAACAAATGCCAAGATTCCTCGGATGTTATCTCATCTCAGATAAGAGACTTGCTGTCCAGAGGCCCGTCATCAACACACATCAATATGAGCTGCATTTACCATCCATCCATCCATCCATCCATCCATCCATCCATCCATCCATCCATCTATGCATCCATCCATCCATCCATCCATCCATCATCCTTCCATCAATGCATCCATCCATCCATCCATCCATGCATCCATCTATCCATCATCCAACCATCCATCCATCCATCCATCCATCATCCATCCATCAATCCATCCATCCATCCATCCATCCATCCATCATCCTTCCATCAATGCATCCATCCATCCATGCATCCATCCAACCATCCATCCATCCATCCATCCATCCATCCATCCATCCATCCATCTATGCATCCATCCATCCATCCATCCATCCATCCATCCATCCATCCATCCATCCATCCATCTATGCATCCATCCATCCATCCATCCATCATCCATCCATCAATCCATCCATCCATCCATCCATCCATCATCCTTCCATCAATGCATCCATCCGTCCATCCATCCATCCATCATCCATCCATCCATCCATCCATCCATCCATCCATCCATCCAACCATCCATGCATCCATCCATCATCCATCCATCCATCCATCATCCAACCATCCATCCATCCATGCATCCATCCATCCATCCATCCAGCCATCCATCCATCCATTCATGCGTCAATTTTCTTTAAAAGTGAAACAAAGATAATATACAAGTTCACTGGAGCAGGAACAGAACTCATACGCCTGTAAAAACTCTTTCAAATCCCACTCCCATGATGCTCCTCACCCTTTTGTACAAAATCATAAGGGTACCACGACTATGACAGTTTTTCTTCTTAATGGTGAGCATCAGAGAGTGACGTCAGGCACTGTGTTGCAACAACACTAATGCATCGTAGCCATGGCAACGTGCTGGAATAATAAACACCACCTCTTCTTCACTTTCAGCCTGCCGACAGTACGGATCGACATGAGTCATCAGTGGCTGAGAACACACACATTGAAACACAGACACGGCCAAACACACTCCGACACACAGACCATGATCTGACTGGGAGGAAAAAAAAATGGCTTCCAAATCAACCTAAAAATGCAAACACACACTTGAATTACAAAATCAGCGTCATGAGAGAATTGTCTCTCCTTCCAGAAATATTACATGAAGAGGCTGCCTCTGCCCCATTCACACACTGAACTGATGTAACAGAGGGCAATGATTATCAGTGTGGGCTGCATGTAATAGCCACTCTCAACCTCACCTGGATGCTTTTAACACTTGTTTGATTTCTAATATCAACCACATGACACTATAATTAGACATGCTTTCCACACATGCATGCACACAAGTGTGTAAAAACCAAGTCAAGTAGATGGATGGGTGAAAGCATCCACCCCACCTTTTACTGTTAGCAAGCCTACATCAAATGCATATACAACGTTCCCTCAGGCGTATGTTTGCGTAAGACGCTGTGAAATAAAGCCAACATGACTTTACTGTTGCCTGCTGCGCCCTATGTTCTCATCTAGTAAACAGGGATATTTCAACACTAGAACTATTCTTTTTTTTTTGGTTTTTAATGAGGGAACAGCTGATGAGCCACAACAAGATTACAACTAATGGAAACACATGTTTCTAAAATTAGTTTAGGGCTGCCACTAGCAGTTATTTTCAATGTTATATTAATCTGTCATCTCTTTTGTTTGATCAGCTCATAAATGTTTGATCTATGAAGTTAAGGGAAATCCATAAAAATTGAAATATCTGCTGAAGTAATTACAACAAACCCAGCTGACCCCTGTCTCATTTTTCTTTTTTTGCTTTGAACTGATTGACTGTGAAGATCATTTATTTAATTTCCGCCACTGCAATTTGTTTGATACACCCTCGAATGGGTGGGAAAGCTCCAAGTGACCATGAACAATGATTTTCAGAATATTTCCCATGACTGCAACATTTCCCCTCTCTATTATGTGTGCCCTTTGGCTAATGCGATTCAAGCTTTCGAAGTGTCTAATGCCTTTGCCCTCTGGTGTCAACCCACTACTTAGTAAACCTCCCCCCAATCCTCCGCCACATTTCTGCATCATTTAGTGTAGTTAATGTCAGGGCCATCCCAATCAGAGCCACTGGCATGTGATTGTTTGCAGCACATGAAGTCTGACTGACAGGGGATAACTGGGAAAATCTTTGGCTCGGTAAAAAGACTATCTAACACCAACTTCCATTTACTTTAAGTTTAAATTGCATCCAAGCAAAATGAAATCTTGTAACACCTTACGATGTAAAAATAAGCTGCAAAAGCTTGACACTAGAAATAGGAGGTGCAATCTCTCTGTGTGCCTTGGAAGGAAGTGGAAGATGAAAAGAGAAAAGAGTAGCAAAAGGGAGTCTCTCTGAGTCAGGACTTACAGACGCGTTCTAGTTGGTTCTCTCTACAGCCCAAGCTGATCATCTCTGCATGGCCAGCCCCGGCAACTTTTGGCCAGAGCCGGCTCAGACAGACAGCTGCTATTAAACCCTGATTGTTTCAGGTTCACAGGGTGTGAAAGGGTCTGATTGAGGGGATGTGATCCCAGTGAGGGTGGTCTCTCTCCCCTTCTCTCCCTCCACCTCTACTCCTCTCTCTCGCTCTCTCTGGAAGATGGCAAAGGGGGGGAGGAGGACCCCGGGGGGGTTGCAGGCGTCACGTGACACGTGTTTCTTGTTGAGCGGACTGAAATGGATTCTGGACAAAAACACACCACTTGTTGCTGCCTGCTCCTAGGTTACATCTGTGTCACGTGACTGGAGAACAACAAAACTGAATTTTAACATCGACCTCAACAGTAAAGCCCAGGAGAGCTAATGAGGGGTCACTTTCCAAGCTTTGCTCTTCATCAAAAATTGCTTAAATAACCTCTACCATTAATTCCACCTTTCTTTGTTTTTTTTTCTATAAAGTACAAGCGGATTCCATTAAATCCAACTGTCTTCAGCCTAGTAAAAACTTATCAGAGCTGCCTTGTTACTGGCTTCCTGTATGGACTATTTGTTTAAGGGCATTCCTATTAATGAGCCTTTTGGCCTCAACACACTTGATAAAGACCAGAGAGGGTGAGGAAGCTCCCCCGTGGAGCTTTTCACACGTGGCCAAAGGACAAGTGCACTTTCGTCCCTCAAACTTGCCCGGCCTCAGTCCTGAGAGCGCTCCTCTGCAACGGGAAATGTTAAAACGCCATAACCTCTTAACCACCGGTGTTTGACTCCTGTCCGGTGCCACCGATTACAAAGCAGATCAAAAAAATGTGATAGCATGGGTGCAATCCTGTTCAATAAATCCTGTAAACGGTCTTCTTCTCAGTGGAGTCTACAAAGCCCATTCTCTTTCAATGTGAGTGTGTGTGACTGTGCAAATACTGTTAAAGAAGGCTGTGACTGTGTGTGCTCAGCACTTCTCACTGTCACTTTGGAATAAATAAGTGTTTGGCTCTTCTATTGAGTCCAGTGTTGACGCTCTTCAGTGCAGGGCCACTAACATGAAGGCCAGGAGCCTAATCTTCCCACATTAGCAGCTCCGCTCAACTATCACTGAGATAATTAGATTAGATTCGATAATCTATCTCCGATTAGAGATGGATTATGACTGTTTGCAGTCAAGTAAAAAATTAAGATGGCACGTTAATGTACATTTTTTTTCTATTTCATGGCAGGAACTTGAATTTCAAAAAGATATCGGCTCTGTAAATATTTGAGGTTGCAAGAAACAGTTTGTTTTTGTTGGTTTTGGGGCTTTTTGCCCCTTCTATCTGTGGGTGATGACCCTTGGCAAAGACAGAAGCACTTTCTTTCAGGGATCTGATGAGAAGCCGAAATGCATGAAAACTTGGATTTTTCTTGACTCTGAACGCAACCAAACCTCAGAGTGCAGCTACATTTTCTTCATTCCCCCTGGGAGGATAGAAAAGGTGGGACAAGCACTGATTTGCAGATCTGCAGACCAACTAAACCAAAGGAAAAGCCAGCGGTTACAGTGGCTGAGGCGGTGTGGTCCTTTAACACAACTCCAGCGCAACAGAAATACAGGCTCAAGAGTCCAAGACAATGCTCATCAATCACGTCCCATCACCTGAACAGATTTCAGTGGGCTGCAGATAACACAATTCCAAGTTTTTTTTTCCCTCACATAAGAAGATATGAACGTTGTCACAGCTTGCGCGCAAAAAAAAACGCAACAATAACCAGTCTATGAGTGATCGGCCGTGATTTCACGCGTGAAAAGTGGATGATCAGCGCTTACCTCAAGTGAATGCAGGAATATTCAGCATGTAAGTCTCTGACCGGGATCCCGGAGTCCTTGGAAGAGCTCAGAGGGTCCAAGGACTGTGAAAGTTTCCAGGAAAGCCTCCCCTCCGTCTCTCTCTCTCTCGCTCTCTCTTTTTTTTTCTCTCCCTTTTTTTACTTTCTGGCAAGCGCGCCCGGATGGAGATGAGTTGAGTTCTTCAGAGAAACCGAGGCATTGTCCTTTTCCTCAGAAGCGCTTCTTCATACTTTTTTTTTCTTCTTCAAAGTGGCCGTTCGCAGTCGGTGACCAAACTGCACCCCATGTTTGGCTCTGGAGTCCCAGCAGAGCGCCTTGGAGCTGGTTTGCACAGCCAATGCGGGAATGCGCACCCCCTTCTCCCCCCTTCTCCCCCCTCTCCAACTCCTTCCCTCGCTCCCTCCCTCCCTTTTCTCCAGTCTGTGGACCACCCCGAAACAGGAAGTTCACTTTTTTGTTTTTCTTAAGAAAAAAAAAAGGGACCAAAATGCCTCAGTTTTCCCCTCAAAGTTTAAGATGCACCGCAGACGCGCAGCCAAACTTTTACGCGCGACGAGTTTCCAGAGTCAGTGTGAACTTCTATGAACATTTAACGAATCACACAAAGACATTACAGCGTGCTTGTGTTTACAAAATGCCTGTATGGACACGAGTGGGTCTAAATAAAGTGGGTTCTTTATCCAGTAAGTGGGATAATCTGTCTATAAATGTTTGTGTTTACTTTAACGGTGTAACTTCATCTGCAGCCCCGTCGGACGGTGTTGGGGATGCTGCAGATTTAAGGCTGATTTATGGTTCTGCGTTAAATCGACGCGTTCAATACGCTGTAGGTTACGGCGTCGCCGCGTACCCTACGCCGTTTGGTTCTGCGCTGGTGTAACGCGGAACCATAAATCAGCCTTTACCAGTAATATCCACTACAAAACCTGGACTGGACTAAAAGAGCTAGGGATACCACTGGACTCCTATTACCGTCACAATTTATTACAAATGTCCTGGTTTTCTCTTGCAAACAGACTTTGTCTACACTGATACAAATATTGTGCTTGATCTACTTAAAAAAAATAAGCCAACTATTTGTATGAGATTATGATGTAGATCAAGAAAGACTAGTCTTTGTATAAACTACTTAATTTTTGGTATGTAAATAATACATTTTGCAAGTATAGTCAATTTAATTGTGTTAAGGTTACTTTATTTATCAAAATTAAGTTGACTTTATTTACCAAAATTAAGTTGACTTTACTTGCAAATTAATTTTGCACATACTAAAAATTGAGTAGTTTATACAAAGACTAGTCTTTCTTGATCTACATAAAAATCTCATGCAAAAAAGTTGCCTTAATTTTATTATATATTATATAAGATATTTTTTACTGTGGTGTTCTACTTAAACAAATAAAGCATGTTTCATCTAAACGTTGGTCAATCTGCCCAATAGATTAAAATTGTTAAAGGAAAAGTAAATACAACAAGATCATTGCTTGTTGTTTGTGTGTAAATGAAAAGATTACTTGGGATTACATAAATACTGCTTGTTAAGGAAAAAATGCACAATGTCTTGTTTTTTGAACAAATGCAGATTAAGTTCAAAACTAGATGTATTCATGTAAAGCAACAAACTTCATTTTTAATTGTTAATATCACAGATTTAAATATGTTATATTTACATCCGCTTAGATTTATTTTTTTAACAGTGTAGGGGGAGATTGCATTGCACGCGTAGTTGGTAAACTTTCCAAGAGGAACTAGGAAGTTGATATAGTGTGTTATATGAAACTAGCTGTAAATAATATCTAGTATGAAATTACTGTGGTTAAAAATTGTGCATTGCTGCTTTTGTTGGGGAATAGTGAATATTTATTACAGTGTCGAGAGATAGTTGAAATTCTCAGAGCAGTGTTTTAACATGACCACTCATTCTAATGGGACCTTTGCTTACTTTACAGAGCAATAATTAGGATCAGTAGGCAACCTGGACAATTCAGAGGGGATTTAAAACGACTTTAAAGCAGCTGATAAAGACACATTTTGCTTCTTTCTGGTTAAAATGGCATGACGGTAAAATGTGTATTTTCTGAGGGGAAAGTGCTAATGTGACTATGGTGATGTGGGCTTTTGGAGACGCAGCTGCTCTATTCTTTTACTGGAACTGGGTTTATGCCACAAATTGTTTTGGAACATTACTGTAAACAACAAAATTAATTCTAAGAGTTCATGAAACCTCAGCTAAATGGGAGCCAGCACAGTTAAAGGAACTTAAAGACACAGCACTGTGAAAGAAACCTTGAGTGGATCGGCTTAGATGGCATAAAAAAAAACATGATTTTTTTTCACTTTTGTTAATTTGGAAAGCATTTAACATTTTGACCCCCACTGATAAAATACTTTTAATACCAGATAAAAGTGAAAATACCCAAGTTGCATTTATTTAAACAGACCTATTGTTTTCTTTTTGGGGGGTAGGGGGTCTGTATTTATTTGTCACTTATTTGAGAAAACTGTATTCATGAGGCTGTTTTAGTTATTAGCAACAATGAAAGCTGAGTAAAAGTCTGAACAGTTGGTGACCTGAACCGAGGCTGGAGTCCATTGACAACATACGGCCAGTGGTTAAATCAGATTTTGTCAATGAGAGTCGTGGGCTTTAGTCCCAGTATATCTGCTGCTGTAGCTGCCAAGCAGGGAACTCTTGGCTCTAAATCATCCCACAGATGCTGCAGCCATATGCTTCATCTGACTGCCGGGAAAATCCAACACCATCTCCACTCAAGATTATCAATGAGCGGGATTAAAGGTGAAGAGGTAGAGCCTGTGAGCACAAGTATGGATTGCATTACTGCTCTTATTGGATCACGGTGTTAAATACAAAGCTATCAGTCACTCTAAAATGCCTGTGAATGCTTTTCTTTTTTTTTAAATGGATTGCGTTAGTCTGGAAAAAAAGTAAGATTAAACTTTCGATTTCTACAAAAGTAACAGATTTGAGTGAGTATTATGGTCCAAACTGACATGAGGTTTGATAACACACAAGTCATGTTCTTCAAGTTCATCCTCACAGTTATGGAAATCTGTTTCCCATCAAACCATCAAAATATGGATTTCAGTTAACTATTTTGTAATATGAAGTCTTCAGGGTTTCATCAGGACGCACAAATGTTTTCCTGTCATACAATAAATGTACTGCATTGAGGTTTACTATTCTCTCAATGAAGCATGGAGAGGGAAGGTGAATGGGACAGAAATAAAAGTTGCAGATGTCTACCTTCAGAGCTCATGGAGGGCTTACGGCACCAAATGGATTAGAAACAAGGTAAGCAGTGTTACAAGGAAGCCATGGCAACGGCTTGTATATGCCGTTTAGTTCAAGAAAGGGCTGAGAGCTGCAATAAATACTTCTTCATTGTTACTGTTTTTCTTTTTTTTTTACTGTTTTTTGAAAACTCAACCTTAAACCTGTAATCATAAAATTATTTTTGTGACATTAATTATTACTTGTAATTCAGAAAAAAAAAACTGGCATAATTGCTTCAGTAATGTAGCAGCTGAAACACTGCTGTACTGTTTGCTGAAGTAAAGTCATTGTATAAAACCACTAAAGGTTGAAGAAAGTGTGATTTCGGTGCAGCGTAAAGAAGCACGCGGGCTGTAATTTTCAAGATCAGCAGGGGTTACGGAGAGAAACGTGCACTGTCTGCAGCCATGTGAGTAGAAGAGAAAGCATCTGTCACTACGACCTGGGGCATCAGGACACGGTTCCTCCGGTGCAGTGAAATCCACCAAATCTTTTACAGGATTTGTTTTTCCATTGCAGATGGTCCAGTGCACATGTTTTACTCCCATTGGCCCAGGGTCCAGAGCTGGCAGTGCTGCAGCTTTGCAGGTGCCACATATAAGCGTGCACCCTGCCTGCAGCAAGCCCCTGCACACTGAGGACACCAAACTGGAGAGAGAAGCCTGCACAGGCTGGGCAAGAGGTGAGTGCTGCAGAGGTCTTATCTAACTTTATTAAAGAACAGTCATTGCACTTACTGCAGCAGTTTGCTTTTTTATTTTTTTTGCAATACCTGCAACAATCTCATCTGTATTAAATTTGTGAGGGTGCAGCATGTATTTATGCTGCATATACTGCATTATTGCATTGTACTAATGCATTCAATTTTGTTACATAATTTTGTATAACATTCACAACTGTTAGAAAGTGTTAGATTAAAAAAAAATCTAAATTAATTATCAATGTGCTTTGTCCTACACTTTAATAAAACATTGGGTTTGGCTTTTGTTTACGAAGCTATAAGACTAGATGTTTCTTTCACAAATGCTGACAGACATTGCTTTCATTGCCCTCAGGATTTATTTCTGCCATTTATTGATTTTATTAAATTGAGAATAGTTTATGTACTACAAAGAGATCTGTGTTTGTAATTAATATAAATTACATTAACTGAGTGTGAAAGTGGGTGGCAGAGATAGTTGTGTTACGGCATGATCTGATACTACACACTACTCACTTGTCACTTTACATTTAGATTATGTTCACTGAAGTGGAAGAAAGTTTGAACACGAGGCAGGCGTGAGAGTGAACAGACAAGCTGTTTTTTTTCCTACTTTTAAACATATAAGTAAAAACATAGTTGCATGTGTTTAAAATTGTGCAAAAAGACTACATTTGTATAATCATTAAATGTTTAATAAGTTGAGCCATTAGTTGGAATTTGTTTTGTAAAAAAATAAAATAAATAAAAGTTTATGTGATGTAAAACAGATATATTTTATCATGATATGAACTTGCATTTATAGAAAACTTTTGGCATAACATTATATAAAATCAGCTGCATATAGAATAGAACAGAATAGAATAGAATAGAATAGAATAGAATAGAATAGAATAGAATAGAATAGAATAGAAGACTTTATTGATCTCCCAGAGGAGAAATTCAGTCGTGCAGCAGCCAAACACACACACGCTCAACGGTTTATACAAAAAATTTAAATATAAATAACCAATAAATAGCTAAATAATAAAAAAGAGCAATATAAAAAGAAGAAAAAGAATATGTACAAGAGAAAAAAAATTGTAAACACCAAAAAAACTGCTAATATTTACACGTGCAAAAATACGTGAGGTATTTAGCCGTTATTGCACTTACAAAGAGACAGGTTATTGCACACGGGTGGCTACAGTTGCTTATTATAGAGTCTGATATAGACAAAAATCATGCAGCAATAATAGAATGTTTGCAAGTGTTAATAAACCACAACCTTCAGCGATGTCATATGCATTTATATGGTAAAAGGTCAACATAAGAGAAAATTAAAAAATTGTCCTGCATAAATGCAATGCACAATTGCACATGCTCTGGCTGGCCGTGCAAATGGTCATGAATAGATATGTTTAACTCTTTGTACATTTAGTTTAAAACGGGGCACATTTACTTTTAAGCCATGGTCACTAGAGAGCAGCATTTGACAGGGTGAACACAAGGCACACCAAAGCAGCATGAAAACAAAACAGTACTATACAGTACTCACTGAAGGAGAGTTGTAAAGAGGCATTATCAGGCACTCCCTCTTTTAACCTGATGTGGTCTGTGTGTCAACCTCAAGCTAACACCATGTAGCTTTTTAATCTCAAAAATTAAGTCCAAAAGACAAAGAAAATAGTAATCTGGGTTTAACTTAGTACCACCATGTTTCAATAGTTTTACGATTAAAGTAATTGTTTCCTGTATGGCTTGATCAGTCTCTCATACACTGAAAAAAATAAATCCAAGCGCATGTAAATATAACATATTTAAATCTGTGATATTAACAATTAAAAATGAAGTTTGTTGCTTTACATGAATACATCTAGTTTTGAACTTAATCTGCATTTGTTCAAAAACAAGCAATGATCTTGTTGTATTTACTTTTCCTTTAACAATTTTAAATCTATTGGGCAGATTGGGCAGACCAACGTTTAGATGAAACATGCTTTATTTGTTTAAGTAGAACAAAACAGTAAAAAATATCTTGCTTGATGTACAGGTACTTAAAAAAAAATTAAGGCAAATTTTTCACATGAGATTTATTTATGTAGATCAAGAAAGACTAGTCTTTGTACAAACTACTTAATTTATAGTATGTACAAAATTAATTTGCAAGTAAAGTCAACTGGATTTTTTGCAAGTAAAGTCAACTTAATTTTGATAAATAAAGTAAACTTAACACAGTTAAGTTGACTGTACTTGCAAACTGTATTATTTACATACATAAAATTAAGTAGTTTATACAAAGACTAGTCTTTCTTGATCTACATAATAATCTCGTGCAAAAAGTTGACTTAGTTTTTTTTAAGTAGATCAAGCACAATATTTGTATCAGTGTACCATTGCTTCATTTCAGTAAGGATTTTCAGTTTTTGCTCTTAATGCCCCACCATAGCATTTCAGATGGATTGATGTCTGGACTTTGACTTTGAATCATTGTCCTGTGGCATGACCCAGCTTGGACCAATCTTTTACTTTAGGCCTGCTTTTGGCCTCACATTTTGCTCAAGAAATCTGGTATACAGAGAAATGAATGTTTGACTCAAAGGTAGGGTGCCCTGTTCTGTCTCTGCAAAACAACCCCAAATCATCCCCTCTTCACCATCATGCCTGACGCTGTGACGAGCATGGTTTTTCTGCTGAAATGCTGTTTAGTTGTCACAAATGACCTGGTGCTATAGTGTGCTTTCCCCCACCAGCAGTGCTCAGTATTGCTCACATGACATTTTTTTTCTTCTTTGGCCTAATTTTTATTTTTAAACAAAAACCAACAAATAGACAACATAGTATAATAATAATGATTGCTCCATGATAAAATGTTATATGTTGTTCTTCATATATGGTTAAAATTACCTAATGCAAAGACCCATTATGATAGAAGTAAAAGAGAAGTCCCGACTTTTACACATGACTGTATTTGTGTACTATCATATTGATTTGTGATCAGACACATAATATATCAGATTTATCAGTGCAGTACGCGTTCCCCCACCAAGTGATTCATGCATATAAGTTTTTGGTTTTGATATGCATAAAGTCAAACATTACATGCTTACATTATAATTTCATGATTTTCAAGTAAACAGATGTAGTCAAACCTTTTCAATCAACCCTTTTTCTCCAGAAATTTTGAAATGCAAATAAATAATGCAATAAGTTAATGCAATGCTTTGCATATATATTCGTATAAACATATATTTTTTTTTAAACACGTCTTTATTAGATTTTCACATAATACACAACAATACAGAAACCCCATTTGGCAGTACAACGCAAAAACACACAACCAAAAACAAGACAAGGGCAAGGATTGCTTAAAAAGAAAAGAAACACATTAACAAAATGAAAACAAGTTCGTAACAGAAATCATAATAACAATCTAAATATAAAAAATAAATAAATAAAATAAAAATACGAGGCATAATTAAAATGTAAGTATTTATATAAAGTATAAATTATCTCTTCAGTTCACCTCACTGTACTGTATATTCATGTTTACAAGGCCTCATCAATATCACCATTTTTAAGAAAAGATAAGAAATTTCCCCATATGTCATCAAACTCAAAGGGATTTTTCTTGACACAGTATATTCGTATAAACATTGAATTGAAAATTATAGAAATAAATATATCAAATATCAAATATATGCTAATGTTAATAAAAACAGCATATACCGTATTTTCATATTATTGGCCATTACCTAACCTGTTGCATACTGACCTAAAATTCAGCAACGCTCCACTAGAGGTCAGCACAAACACAGGTACTGCCTTTGTTCTTGATTAGGTCACAGGGACTTCTCTGGAGTTTTGCTTCTACTTTATTTTACTATTTCCCCCCCCTTTGTCAAAAATAGGTCAGGTTAGGTCAGTTGTTATTTTAATCTATATTCAACCCAATATGGAATATAACTGATTTGCACATAACTAATTTCTCTTTATTTACTTTTTATCCATTACCCCACATATGTTTGGTAGCAGAACCCAACCAGAACCATGTTTCAATAAATTCAATCTAAGAAACAAATTTTATCTTTTATCTACTTTTTTCTTATATCAGCTGTCCTTTGTATTGTAATTTAAAATCTAACTTTCTCTACAGATTTAATCTTATTCAAGATTAACTACATTTTTTGTTACATGACTAAGTTGTTACGTCTGTAAGCTGTTAACTTACACACATTAGATGACTAGATGGATTCTGTGTAGTTGTCATTGACAGAATTAGGTCCCCACAGGAAATTGTGTGGTAATACTTAAGTGAAGGTTAAGACACAACAGTAAGAACTGTGGCATTAATTCCTTCAGCTTTGCGGATGCAAGCTCCTCCTGGGTAATGGACTATTTAAATCCAGCTGCCCATGTTTTGATTCAAACATTATTTAATAGCCACTTGTTTTAAAATATACCAGGCCCCCAAAAGGAAAGGGTTCCAGATAAGAAAATTGTAATTCCTAATTGACAATTACAATTTGTGAAATAAAAAATTATGCTGAAAAAAAAAGTTTGTTTTCCTTCATATCAAAAATTCACATAATTTTGAAACCTCTGTGGTTAGAATAAAAGATTAATTAGATCCTGTTGCCGTGACAGGTCAGCTCCAGTCAGTGTGGTTATTTGCACATCCAAATCAAGCTATTGGCAACAATCTAGCTAAGGATTAAACTGGAGTATACATGCATGATAAGAGAATCCAATTATTGCGTTCGACTCCGCGACGCTAGGTGGCGTCACACGTACTTTCGCGTTGGGATTCTTCCGGTACAATTAGTAAACAAGCACAATGGAGGACAACAACATGCAAAAAAATTGATGGTAATGATTCAGCAGCTCTGTAAATTTCATACATACTAAGCCTAATCATGTGGCCGACCGCTGACCGTCGGCGGAAAAGCAGTTGGACTGAATATCGGCTCCCATCTCCCCGAGTTGTTCAAAAACATAGTCCTGAACACACTAACCTGACGCTGACTGGAGCGTATGTTCTGCACATGCACGAGGTGTAATACGTCCCCATTACTGCAGGCGGCGCTAATCAGTGATGTCGCCCAAAAAGAAAAGGAAAAAAGAACAACTGATGACGGATCACTCTAGTCTAGAGTTCTAAACAGAGCCGGCTGTCACCAGTAGGTGTCACCAGTCAGTGTTATATTTTTTGATAAAAGTCAAGAAGACAAGAAGTCACAAAAATGTGATGGCTAATAATGAAAATACAATACAATCAAACACAATCCAAATCCAAATGATGCGATGATAGAGTGTAGTGTAGTGTCTTTGCCATCGCTGTTTATCTAGTATGTTTACCATTGTCATTTTCGGTTAACTCTGATTTGCTAGTCAAGGGCCAGCACTCCATCAATCAGATTGGTCACAGAGACCGACGTCCAGTGGCCGATTCTACATGTCAAATTGGCGCTGACAGACAACTGCACGGGACACACCAACCCGACTCGAGTCACCAACCTTGCTCGACTGCCCGACGGCATCCGACGGCATCCGACGGGATCCGACGGCCAATAATCAGGTTAGTGTGTCCCGGCCTTAAAACCAAGATTATATCAAAGAGATATAATCCCTTCAGTATGTCTTGGGTCTGCCTTTAGGTCCGCCGCCTGTTGGCCATGTCTGGAACATCTCCCAAGGGAGGTGTCCAGGAGTCATCCTAACGAGATAACTAAACTACCTCAAAGGGCTCCTCTTGGTGTGGAGGAGCATTGACTCAACCTCTGATTTTGGTTCAGATCAGATGTCTGAATGTATGATCCTATATCTATATACAGTATAGAGTCCATACACCCCACAGAGGAGACTCATTTCAGTCATTTATATCTGATCTCATTCTCATGGTCATGATCCACAGATCACGACCATAGGCGAGAGTAGGAACATAAATTCACTGGGAATCAGAGAGTTTTGCTCTGGCTCAGGAAAATGCCTCTACCTCAGGCCGAGGTCACTGAGGTAGTTCGTAAGCTCCTCAGTGGCAGGGCACCGGGGGTGGATGAGATTCGCCCTGAGTACCTCAAGTCTCTGGATGTCGTGGGGCTGTCTTAGTTGACACGCCTCTGCGACATTGCATGGAGGTAGGGGACAGTACCGCTGGAGTGGCAAACCGGGGTGGTGGTCCCTCTCTTTAAAAAGGGGGACCGGAGAGTGTGTTCCAACTATAGGGGGATCACACTTCTCAGCCTCCCCAGGAAAGTCTACGCCAGGGTACTGGAGAGGAGAATACGGCCAATAGTTGAACCTCGGATCCAGGAGGAACAATGCGTTTTTTGTCCCAGTCGTGGAACACTGGACCAGCTCTATACCCTCCGCAGGGTGCTCGAGGGTTCATGGGAATTTGCCCAACCAGTCTACATGTGCTTTGTGGATCTGGAGAAGGCATTTGACCGTGTCCCTTGTGCTATTCTGGGGGGGGCGCTCAGTGAGTATGGGGTCCGGGGCCCTCTGCTAAGGGCTGTCCGGTCTCTGTATGATCGGAGTAGGAGTTTGGTTCGCATTGCCGACAGTAGGTCAGACTTGTTCCCGGTGCATGTTGGACTCCGGCAGGGCTGCCCCTTTGTCATTTTTTATGGACAGGATTTCTAGGCGCAGCCAGGGGCCAGAGGGGATCCGGTTTGGGGACCTCAGGATTTCATCTCTGCTTTTTGCAGATGATGTTGTCCTGTTGGCTTCATCGGACCGGGACCTTTAGCATGTGCTAGGGCAGTTTGAGGCCGAGTGTAACGCGGCAGGGATGAGAATCAGCACCTCCAAGACCGAGGCCATGGTTCTCCCCCGGGAAAGGGTGGCTTGCCTTCTTCGGGTGGGTGGAGAAGTCCTGCCTCAGGTGGAGAGTTCAAGTATCTCGGGGTCTTGTTCACGAGTGAGGGAACGATGGAGTGTGAGATTGACAGACGGATCGGTGCAGCGTCCGCAGTTATGCGGTCGGTGTACCGGACCATCGTGGTGAAGAAGGAGCTGAGTCGAAAGGCGAAGCTCTCGATTTACTGGTCAATCTACGCACCTACCCTCACCTATGGTCATGAACTTTGGGTAGTGACCGAAAGGACAAGATCGCGGATACAAGCGGCCGAGATGAGTTTCGGCCGCTTGAGTTTCGGGTGATTCAGCCATGAAATTCTCCAGTAATGTCAGCAGAAACCCGTAATATGCTAAAGCAGAGATGGCATCCTAAGGTAGCCAGAATAGATCCCTTCTGTCCTTTGGTTGCACTGAACTATTTTGTACATAGAAGTTTTGAATTGAATCAGTAACAAAGGGCAAGCTGAAAGAGTCCAACTTGGGAACGATCTGTCTCACAGCTGGAAATGCAAACCAAATTGCCCTAATTGAATTGGGACTGAATGGGCACCAAAATACCCAATATCCCATACTCCTAGAGCATCCCCAAACACATAATACTCTGAGAAATATGGTTAAATGCCTTCTGCAAGTCAAAAAAGCATAAATGCACTGTTTGGGTAACTCCCATACCCCCACAGACCCTAGTGAAGGTGTAGAGTCGGTTGAGTGGTCCATAGCTAGGACTGAATCAGCATTATTTCTCCTGAATCAGAGGTTTAAATATCAATCATTATTTCTTCTCCAGCAGCTATGCATAGATTCCCTTAGAGGGAATTCTGAGGATTTGATTCCCGAGCCACCCCCTAGTCTGTGAGTCCAGAGGCGCTTTCCCCATATCCATATGACGTTGCAGAGGTATTCCATTCAAGACATGGTGAGGTGAAACTCATGCTAGGCTGGGGCACTGTTCCTGTGGAGATTTTTAACTTCCTCAGGAACATCAGCCCCCAATCCCAGAGTTGACTAATTTAGCTTCTTTTGTGGAAGATGTGTTGGTGGTATTGAGAAGATCCTTAACATACTCCTTCTTCCACCAAACAACATCCTTAGTCCCCTTTCCTGAAGCTAATTGCAAGTCATTTTATATGGTCTAACCAAATTCTTCTTAAGTTTTTCCCTTAGCTATAGAGTGCTTGGCCGACTGGCACCTTCCACTGCCCCCGGGGTTTCATCAGCCAGCCAGAGCCAGATAGGATTCCTTCTTAAGTTTGAAGGCCTGTATCACTTGGGGTATCCACTACCATGCTTGAGTAGCCACCAATGACATGGCCATAGCAATGACAATAAAGACATGGAATATTCCTGTTTCAGACTTAATGTCTCCTATCTTCAGGATGCAGTTGAAACTCTATTGGAAGAGGCAGATGAAGATCAGTTTGACTGGCTCCTCTGCCAGACATTCCCAGCAAATCGTCTATATATTTTGGCCTACCGGGTTTGTCCTTTAACTTCTCCTGTCATTTGATCCCACTGACTATCAGGTGGTGATCAGTTGATAGCTCAGCTCCCCTCTTCACCCTATTGTCCAAAAAATATGGCCTCAAGTCTGATGGAAACTATCAAGTTCATCACTGAAATGTTGCACTGGGTGTCCTGGTGCCATGTGCATTTATAGACATCTTTAAACAAAATGCCACTAACTCACTTCAAATTGGAGAGGCCATTCCTCGCATATCAGCACTGAAGTCCCTCAGCAGAACAATTGAGTCCCCTTTAGGAGTCCCTTCCAGCAACCCCTCTAAAGACTCAAAGAAGTATGGGCACTTTGAACAGTCATTCAGTGCATCAGTGAACAGGGCAGTAGGAGCCCATTATCTGATCCAAAAGTGTAGGGAAACTAACTTCTTGTCTTAGTGGAAAAACTCTGGGGGAAGCTGGGGGGAGAGATGACTCATAGGCTCCAAGCCAAAGCATCTTACCCTGAGCAGCTCCAAAGTGGAAGAAGGTAAAGTCTGTCTGAAAGAGATAGGTTCCAGAAACCCACACCATGTGTTGAGGTCAGCCAGATTTGATCTAATCGATACCCCTAATATCACACACAAGCACAGGTTTCTTCTCTACCAGAGGGAGACATTTTATGTCCCAAGAGCCAGTTTTGGTGAGCAAGGGTCAGAACACCCGTGCCTTTGGCTGCTACCTGTACCTCATAGTACCTGACAGGGGTTGAAATAATCAACCAAAAGATGCACATTAGCAACATTTAGTGTTTGAAAGTTGTAGGGGCTGTTTTATCTGGAGAAAAATTATCCATAGCACTTCAGGTACAGCTGCTTCTGCGCAGCCCTGAAAAACTGTTAGGTGGACTGTATAAACTCACATAACACAGCAACCAGCACTATTTAGGGCTATACAATATATTGTGCATGTGCAATCAGAGATGTCACAAGAGAAAAAATGCTGTAAGTGGCAGTTTATAAAATGTCCAAGTCCCATTGAACACATGTTCAGTAAGATTCATCCCGATACTGAAGTATCCAGGGGCCTCATTTATAAAAGAGTGCGTAGGATTCATACTAAAAGTGCACGTAAACCCAAAAGCCGAAAATGGCGGGTGCACGCACACTTGCACGCAATGTTCGCTTTATAAATCACAGTCCAGCTGGAAGGTTGCGCAGCTGAATTTGGCTCATATCCCGCCCTCTACACGCCCACTTCACACCATAAATGGGCAATGCAAAGTAGTATTTGCATATGAATGAGCCTGCTGAGCATGCGCAGTGACTTCCTGCAGCCTGTTTGGGCGTCAGGATGAATGAGGCGTATCGAGCCACCGTGCCACTAAATTTCACGGAGACTGAGATCGAGATGTTGTATATGAGGTGGAGGACAGGAAAACGACATTATTTGGTGATCACAGTAAAAGTAGAAAAAGTATAAAAATAGTATAAAATAAAGCGAGTGAGTGGCAGCACGCCGTTGCTGCCTGTGAGTGCCACGGCGCAATTTCCACTGGGGACAGGGGGGACATGTCCCCCCCACTTTTCAAAATCATGTATTTGTCCCCCCCACTTTTTACAGTTTAAAAACTAACGGTAGGCTTAGCCTGTAATTGCAAATCATCAAGACACTCTGTGCGAAGGCGATGCGAAGACGGCACGGAACCCCGCTCCCTTTCCTCCCCTCCCCTCTCCCCTCAGTGCTGCTCAAGGCTGATTTATGTTCCGCGTCACACCAACGCAGAGCCTACGCCGTAGGTGCGCGTCGCCGCGTACCCTACGGCGTAGGCTCTGCGTCGTTTTAACGCGGAACCATAATTGAGGCTTACGCCCGCGCGTAAAGGTTTCACGCGCGTGTAAAACTCATTATATATATATAAACAAAATCTGTGTCCCTTTAGGGGCTCCGTAGAGCCCCTAAACGATCTACGGAGCCCCTCATTTGTTCTGTCCTCAGTGACTCTACGGTTGGAAGCGGTGGGTGAAGAGGAGGTTCCTGGCGTGTCATGGCACTGCAGCAGCAGCAGCGTCCTGACTGACGCTGTGCTTCAAACACTGTCTTCAACACGATAAGCGCTATTATATTATAAGTCTGATATGTGATGACATTAAAAGTATGACATGAATATGGCTTCATTTCACCACCTCACCGCCTGCGTCGCCAGTTCCCCATATCTTAAGTATGTTCCTACGGGAGGGTCAGGGTTGGCGTAGAGATACGCAGATTTTTCGGTTAGTTTTTTCTTTTTAAATCCCAACCTTTGCGTAGAAGGTGGCTTGCGCATCTTTCAAGCCTTGTTTTGTGCGCAAGCAAGCTTTATAAATGAGGCCCCTGGACTTTTGTCTCCCCCTTCTGACAGTTTGTGTCATTACAGATCCACTGTTAACTAATGTTCATTCCCTTCGCCTACAGGTGTGTATCCTTGGCATCCTGATCCCAGGGGTGTGCTTATCCAGTCTGCCAGTGTGCAAGTAAAGTGGGGAAAATATCACCATGCAATTTTCAGGTGAGCTAATTATGGAATTAATTAACTTTTCCATCACAGAAAAGTCAAAAGTTACCTTTCTATTAATGATATACTGGTGAATTAAAACAGCTAGCTCATCATTTGAAATGATAAGTCGCTCATAAATCTTTATTTGCTATTCCTACAGAACTCATAGCGAAAGGTGCTTTTATCAAATGCTGTTACACATAGACATGATGTAAAATATGTAAAAATGGATCGACTGTCAGAATGTAACCCTTCCTCAGAAAACACCTGTTGTATTTTTATCAAAGACTTCTCTTTGGATGTGTCCTACGTTTTTCAGCAGCTAGTTTACACCTATGTCAACACAAACCTACAATATCTTTATAGCACAGGAATGCCATAATAGGTATCCAATTTATAACTCAGGAATCAGACCCTGGCCATACCGTATTACAGAATAATCTCTGTTTGAGATTGCCATGGTGATGGAAAGATACCCTTCCTATGCTGTACTCAGTCCACCAACTCAGTCACTAGGGACCTATTTGGTCCTTGCATTAAGATGCATCCTTGGAGAGTTGATCACAAGTGTCTGAACACTTTTCGAGATGAATTCAGATCTGATCACTCAGGACACATTTGAATGTGGTTTGGAACACTTGTGTCCATCTTCTCTTTATGGTCTAAAGTATCCTGGGATGGATTCAGGTAACGCCTACCTATCTTCTTTGTCTTTTCTGCAAGTTTTTGCCCTGTCATTTCAAGGTGCTGCCTTAGGCAATTAAAAATAATGATCTAACTTTCGTGTTTATTTGCACATAGAGCAGGATGCTTAGATCCAACTACACAAAACCCATTGGGATACACATTGAAATGCCAGGTTTGAACTCAAGTGCTAAGCGCTGGCCAGTTGGGATAGTATCTCTCATGTTAATCATAGGTCTGAAATGGTACCTATGCACAGTAGACTGTCCCAGTTGGGAGCATGTATATGATTCAGCCCAGTGACAACGACCATTTTAGGGTCAAAGCAGGAGCATTTTTCATCCTTCCATTCTAGCTTAAACCTTTTCAGACAAACTGTCAAGGCACAATGAAGCTGCAACAGTCCTACCTTGAACAGGCTCTACCCTAATCAAGGTATGTTAATACCGTCATACTCCACTGAGAAAGAGTTATTCCATTAAAGAGCATGAAACGTGTAGTTCATTGGGGGTTGGAAAGTAGAAAATATGGTTGCTGTCTTCGAGTCTGCAAAAGGATTATGGACAAAGAGCAAATTTGCTCTTTGTCCAAATTTCCATTGTTGCGGGTCTCAAGGCTTAAGACTTGAGACCGGCAACAATGGGTCTACTGGCTTGGGACAATCTGGGATGTAAAACAACTTCCCTTCCCTGCTCTCAGACTAGATTCGGCCAAGTGTAAGAGAAGGCAAGGCAAGGCAAGTTTATTTGTGTAGCACTTTTCAGCAACAAGGCTATTCAAGGTGCTTTACATAATAAAAATATGGAAAGTGTACTTGAAAAATTTCAGGCAATATATTCTTTAGCACCTTCCTAGAATAAGCTACTCAGGATATGGCTTGATGATCACACCCTTGATTTGGTTTTCTTATTAATGTAAATATATTTATGCTTTGGATTTTGCAGTACCTCAGACCACACCAGGAAAGTACTGAGGAGAGGTCTTCTACAACCATCACCCAAGTTTCTGTTTGACCTCCATATTGAAGACCTGGGCCATTTAGAGTGATGGAAAGCAAGGTATATACATTAGTTCATATAGTTAAAGTAGTTATTTTGACATAAATCAAACTCCTGGCAGACAAACCCTGCATGTGAAGACAAACTCTTTATTGGCATTCCAGAGATACATAGCTGCTTGATTAAAAAAGGAAAATCACAAGGAGCAAGCTAGCTCAGCTTCCACTTGCTGTAGCCTGCATTATCATGTGAAGTATTAAAATGTTTGCAAGCTTATTTACAAGATGTAAACAGTCACTATGGCAGGGAAACTGAAAGAGTGTTTCTTCAAAGACACAACATAGTGCTCTCTCATAGGCATGCTTATTCAAGTCACCAGGGGTTCCTTGACTTTAGACAACTATTTAATGTGTTATTTATACCAAAAATCCATGTTCAAGAGACAGAGTACAGCAGATTGCATACAGGTATATCTTAATTTTCATTCATAGGTCTTTTCAACTTGTCAGTGATATTACATGTGATGTTTTTCCAGCTTTAGGTGTTGCCAATCGATTATATGATGTCTTTGGAGCCAGAAGGGCACAATATCAGGTAAGTACAGTGCAGACACAGGCATCTGAATGGGAGGTGTGAAATGGTGGAATAATATTTTGTCCCTGAAGAATACATGTTATAATAAGTCTAGACAAGATTTAGGTGTCAACTCTATACTTGCCTCAGGCTAAGGATTGGGAATGGGTTTCAAGTGCCAAAGTTTCTTTGAACCTGGAAACAGGTTCAGATGCTGAATATTTGGGTCCTTCTTGACAAGTAAGGAGAGCTGTTTTAGTAAGCTATGGCATTTTTAGTCCCAAGTCTAGGTTTTGTGTCCAAGAAAAGGTAGCTTGAAAGCAGGATTCATTTTCACACTTGCATCTTTGGCAGATTTTTTCTTTCCACTATGTAAATAATAACTCCTCCTTTCAGTGTTGCTGCAAGATTTCTCAAAACTTGTAGGCACCAAGGAGTTTTTGATGGTTATCTCACTACTCATTTGGTTTATCTGTTGTTGTTTTTTAAGTTGGCTTCAAAGTTATCTTATACTGGTTTGTCATTAATATCACAATATAGGTGAGTTCTAGAATACCCTTGTCTACTGATTTTTGGTCATTTAACAATGGTGCTAAAATGTAAGTACGCACACTCATACCTGGTCCCATTCCTAATTATGGTCCTAAACGGCAGTGTTATTGTCGAGTTTGAATACTTGCACTGTACAGCACTTGTACTGTTAAGAGTTCAGTGATCACATTATTTAGCATATGACGTTTGATCTCGATGCCGCTGAGATGTTAGTGTCAGCAATTTTCACAATTGCATACTTACTGTTGCATGTTTTTGTTTATGTTCTTGTATTGGCCAGACTAACCGGAAGTGGGTGGGGTCACACAGGTGTTCTTGATTTATGATTGTCAATAAATGACACCGGCTTGCTCCCGAGAGCATAGCATGTGCCAGTCAAACAAAGTGGATGATTGTGGCTGAGTTATTTCCTCCGTTATGTTTTTCTCTCGGCATTCCAGCCCTTAAACAATGGCAGCGTCAACACTTACAATGACACCAGCAACCAAACTCTAGGCTGTCACAACAGAGAATATTACTACTTCCATCTCTATATTCAGGCAAAAGGAGGAAATAAATTGGACTAATTTGTCATTCACAATACCCCAGATTTTTACACATGACTCTAGATCTCAAGATTTTACGAAAAAACTAGCAGTGAAGGTTGGACCTTTCATGTCTGATAGTAGATACGAATTATTGTTTTGACGGTGTCAAGTACATTTTAAATTAAAATGCTTAGATGTGCACGTGACAAGGGTAAATAGCGTAATCACGGTGAAGCAGGAGTTGATTTAATTGGATTTTTTACAGTAGTAGATCTGAACAAGTGACCTTAAGGCTTCTTACTTAAACAACGCCACAATGTGGCAAAAACTGACAGCGCAACGCTGCATTTTTATACAAACAAATTTGTTATTTGCAAGATAATCTTTCTCATAGTCCAACTGAAACATTTTTTTTACCTTCTGCTGATACTATTTTTCAATGAAATCATATTTCTAGAGTTTCATATCCATTATTAAAGTTGATTCATATTCATTTGATCTAATCTTGATTACAATTTGTATGCTTATATTAGCATTCAGATACAGGTAGTTATATTGGAGCTATAAGTATTTTTAACTTACTATGAAAAATTTTGATACAATACTATGTTGAATTTCCCCCTCTATTTCTTTTTAAAATCCTTGCATCTTTTTTATGCTTTCTGAAATCAAATGACCTCTTTAGAAATGGAGTCAAAAGTGAATCTCTACCTGAGCCGATGGCAAGGAAGCAGGATATTGTCCTAGAACAAGGTACTTCTGATGTAAGATACGAGGAACTAGGTCTGCCGTAATGGGATGATCCTGTGGATTTAAAAGTTATTTGAAGGGCTGCATACGTTGGAGCAGCTAAACACACGACAATGCGAGGTTCAACACAGGGCAAGAAGTGAGTTTCATGCTCATATTTACTAAGACAAAATGTGATGTGATGTATATTTAAGAAGTTGAAGCATGATGTTCTTTATCACAAGAGGCTTAATATTCTTTTTTATTTTTGTCCTTTTACATGTTTACATCATAAACCTTTTTAAAACTATATTACATGAGTCTGATCACTTAGGAAAGGTTTTAAACAGTCAAGTCGTAAAATGCATTTCACATTTGTTCTTAGGTTCAGCTTCTGAAACCGGTTAAATCAGTTGAGTAACCTACATTTAAGATTCCTAATTGAATAATTGTTTTGTTATGGGATCAGGGATTTGATTTGACCCGGTCAACAGTGAATCTTGTATTACAAACAAAAGCTAAGACTCACTTTCCAAATATTTTACAATATATTTAACATGTCAATGCTGAATTTTAGAATCAGGCATCTGTACAGCGGAGAATGCTTGACTTCTATTTGGCACATCCACGTAGCTGTTTGAGCATCTTCACACTCAGGCTTATACTTTTGTTTTCTGTTTACCTGAGGACTTAGGATAGAATGTGAGAGTGGTGTATTCTCGTACAGTCCTGTCATGAGAGGACAGGAAACAAGTCTGACTGACACTTTAACCCTCAGCGGGGGATTTGTGGGATTGCGAGTGGAGTAAAGGATTAGGGTTTTAATGGCACACGGCAAACAGTGGGCCTGTGGGTCAGTGTGTCAGTATATCAGTGAGTCAGTAGGCTTTTATTTTTCTCAAAGTAGGTCAACTATCAGCTTTCCATGAGCGGGGCTAATGCAGGAATGTCCTGAGGTAACGCAGCGCTCACCTGCTCACATGTTAGCATCAAACTGTCTCATTCTCATGTTTAAAAAGTTTCAAACCCTCACCATGTTTCTAACCAAACATAAACAACAAGCCTCTTTTTCAGGGTTGTAAGGTAAACAGCCAACTGTCAATGTTTTAGAGAAACCTCAAAAAATAACAGATCATGATACTTTCTGATGAAGAGTACTTTCTCATGTACTGGTTGAGTTCTTTTCTAGAAAGAAAGAACTGATGAGACTTTAATATCCACATGAATCATGACCGAGGAGTAAAAAAGAGATCAAGATTTAGAAGATGATGATGATTGATAATGAAAACTGTTGCTCCATCTGATATCAGGTGATCATACACTAATAGTGATGACACATTCATTCATTTTATGTCTTATTCTTGCTATTTATTGATATAAAGAACTTTAGATACCAGCTGTTTTCTGTAAAGGGTTTTACGAATTAATCTTGGTGGACAGATTGATTGATTAAACTAGTGACCAATATATCTGATGTACAGAAAGCTCAGTTCCCTTTTAAATCCTTTTTTCTGTGTAAAATAATAATCGTAGTCATGTTATATTGTATTATATTACGCAAACACAGCCTCAGACACACAATATATAACTTTCTTTGACCATACAATAATCTATTTAAATCCATTTACAAAATACTATATTAATCCATGAATGGAAATTAATTCAACAAAAATGAAGCAGAAAACAAACAAAAAAGAATGTTGCCAATATTAACAAGCTCCTTACTGGATTCAAGTGGGTAAGGTGCATCTTTGTGGTGCTAATCATTAGCCCTTGATGAATTGATCATCAGCTGGTAGATGTATTTAGAAGCAGATGTTTTGGCAGTTTGCTTCTTTTGGAACATTCAGGTGTCAAGAACGAAAGACAGAAGCATAGAGAAGCCAATGTTGCTGCACTTCAGTCTGGAGAAGCTTATAAGAAAAACATTTCCAAGCTATTTGGAGTTCAGCATTCAAGGCTAGAAAGATGTTTCACTTGTTGAAAGCATTCAAAGAGTGAGAAGCACCAGCAAACCACATTTCTAGAGCAATCTCCTTCGGACAGAAGGGACCAAAATAGAGTTTTTTAGATTTTAACGCTCAGGTTTAGCCAACATGGGTTCAAACATGGGACAAAAACTAAGAACAGCTTTTCAGCAATAGGTGTGCAAATCCTGTCCACAAGCACCACAGTGAGTTTTGCAACTCAACAAGATCACCTAGATGACTTTCGCAAGACATGTCCCTTATTTGCCAACAGTTGCTACTTTCATCCACAGTGCGTTGGTGAATTTGCAGGTGACCATTCATATTATCCCTGTGTGCAATTTAATCATTTCTTCCTGCTATCAAATCACAAAAGCTGCTATTGTTGACATCAGTGGACCCTCTACGTTTATTTTTTTAATTACAAGTTTCAATTGATCTAATTTTATTTTTCTTTTGGAAACTTAGTCCTTGGTAGCTTCTCTGGATTTTTTAAAGTCATGTTTTATCAGTCATTTTTCTTGCCATATTCTGTTAAAAAAATGTGCTGAGCACTGTCCATTTCCAAGACTTTGTCAAAACCAGTGCGATGAACAGAATCATCTTTCTGAGTTGTTTATTTTTCTTATCTTTTCACTGGCTGCTTATGAAATCACACTGATAGATCCTAAATGTTTACAGTGATGTAACACAAGGATTACCCCAAACAACCTACGGACGATGTTTCCGATGTGAGCTAATTTACCAAAACAAACCCTCAGTTGTCAAATTGTGCATCTTTCAATAATCTAATGCAGACAAGAAAGAATGTTGACCTAAAACTGAAAGTCTGTCCATAAAGATAAGTATATCAAATACAGGTGTGATGTATTGTAAAAGCATGTCTTGTTACATCATTGGTCTGAATCTTTAGATAAATGAGATGAACAACACTTATGTCTAGAGTTGTATGAACTTCAGAGGTATAAAGCTGATTGTGGCAGGGTGGAGGAGCAGCCACTCAGTAGATTGGGCACAGGTGTGCCCAATCAACCTCTCCACCCTGCCTCCCTTCATAAGGAGCAGACCCTCTCTGGAGTGCAGCTGCTCCTTATGAAGGCAGGCAGGGTGGAGAGGTTGATTGGGCACACCTGTGCCCAATCTACTGAGTGGCTGCTCCTCCACCCTGCCACACTGATGTTTTACACAATGAAGATCTGGGAAAATAATAGTGGAAACTTGGTAAAGAAAAGAGGAATACAATTTTTGAGCAGCAGGTAGGTTTAATTCCAAGAAAGTTAAGTACAGTGGCAATGGTTATTTTGATGCTGATGGAGTACAAAAGTGCAGGTGTGTAGTAGGAATAACAGAGGAGTTTCAGGTGAAAGTGGGACTGTGTCAAGGACCCCTGAGCCTGCACTTGGTTACTATGCTGATGGATGGGTTGACAAATGAAGTCAGACCGGAAACTCCATGGACTTTGGTGTTTATATACTGTATGACACTGTGATCTGTAGGGAGCAGGTGGAGCAAAACTGGAGAGGCAGAGATATGCATTGGGGAGGAGAAATGAAAGTTAGTTGCACCAAGACAAAATGTATGTGCATAGATGAAGGGGAATGGTTAGGATGCAAGGAGCAGAGGTGAAGAAGGAGTTTAAATACTTGGGCTCGGCTGCTCTTTGCACTGGAAATGTGGGAAGAAGAGAATCCAGGAAGGGTTGAGTGGGAGGTCAATAGTAACTGGAGTCATTTTTGACAGAAGACAAGCTTTAAGCAACAAGCTTAAATAAAAAGGTTTACAAGGCAGTTGCAAGACCTGACCAAGAGACAGGAAACAGAGCTGGAAGTGACAATTTTATGGTTTTTCTTTGGGAGTGGTAAGGATGGATCTGGATTTAAAATGAGCACATCAGAGGAAAAGCCAGGGTTAGACGTCTTAGACACGGAGCAAGAGAGACTAGATTGAGATGCTTGCATTCACAAAGAGGAAACATAGTGTATACAATGGAGGAAGGATGTTGGTGATGCTGATACCAGGCAGGGAAAAAAAGAGGAAAACCACACAGGAAATTTCTGGATGTGGTGAAAAAGGATATGTAGTTGCAGAAGACAGGTTAAGATGGATTTCTACAGGTGTAAGATGACAATCAGACACTTCAGATATTGCTCTCTGTGATTCTGAATGTGGACACACAACTTTCATTTTGTCAATTATTTTCTAACGTTTTGTAGCCAGCTCCTATCGTAATCCATGATGCAAGCTACACGCAATTGATTTGTAAATATTGTTAAAATGTGTAGTTACAAGGTGACAATTTTCACCACCAAAATAACCACAATAGCTGTACTTAAGCTCTTTTCTTCAAGTGTTATTGATGAAAGCTCTTTTACAAACAGAAGCAATTCAGTTTCACCGAAGAAATTTCACTTGATTTTTGTTCATTCGTAAATCAATATTTTGGATCAGTTACTTGGCCGGTAATATTTAAAAACAACTTGTGTACACATACATTTTTGTGCCAGACTACCCTCAGACACTGATTATAGTCCATTTTGGATGGTGTAACATCACCACTGTTGCTGGCCTTACAGGAAAGGTTAGGACATTTTTGCAGAAAGGGACATTATGTTATGACCTACTGATTTTAAAAGCACGAGATAAGGCGTTTTAGCATTTGGTCTTTTGCAACGGCATTTGGAAACATGGTTCATGTTCATATTGTACATATTCTTCATCCATGTTGCCGTACTCTTCAAACTTGAAGTTATCATTTAATTAAAAAATCATATTTAAAGTTCATACATTTTATCAAAATTAAGTTTTAATATAGATGCGTAACTCCTTCCTGACTCGTCTGATTATTTTCCACCTTTTTTTCTCAGTTTTGCATTGTTATCGATCCACAATGCAAAAGCATGACATGATAACGGTAACATGCCAAAAGAATGTGATAACTGTTTGCACATCAAACACAGACGGTCCATAAAGCCACTTCTACTGTTTGTATGAGCAAACACACCCTTTGCCCTAGAGAAAGAACCAGTATGACTGCATGGCAGGTGCCTTGTGTCTTGGACTGAATAAAAATACAGATTTAATAAAAATAAAAAGTGCATTTTCTTCACCTGAACTCAAACATATAGTATAATTGAATGATAATATACCAACCAATGCACCTTATAAACAGTTGCTCTAAAATAAAGGGGTGTTCTTATCTGCGAACATTTCAAGCATATGAATTTTTTAATTTATTTTTTTTCTTGTTAGTGCTCAGTGTTGGAGTGTGCTGTTATAGCGTTTTAAATGTACACAATAAAATACAATACAATAACTTGCTTGATTTAAAATATATATTTATTTATTAAAAATAAACTTTGCGAGCAATAATATAGTTTCAACATATTATAAATGCTATTGCAAACCATTCATTGTACATGAAATACAGAGTTATATTTGTAAAAAAAAACAATTAAGACACCAATCATATGTTTAAATTGACAAAGAATTCAAATACTGGCTCGGTTTCAACCAGTTACATCATCTGTGTGCTGTGAGTATACGTTCAATACCACATGTTTAAATACAACTAGAGCTTGAGAAAGTACACGTGGACATTTTCTCTCCGTGGGTCTGATTACACTTGAGGACCAGACAGTTATAAGTACAGTAAAATACCCGTCATGCAAAATTTGCTTTAAAATCACAGTAGGGTGATAAAGTGCTTTGCAAGTTATGTTACAATGGCACTTCAATGTCACATTGAGTCCTGTGACAAAAAGTGCTTACCAGAATAAAAGAAAAGTAAAGAAAAAGTGACAAATCAAAGGGAAACCTTCCATCTGTGATGATCAGTTCAGTTGTACCACACAAAACACCTTTAACAGTCTTCCTCACTCTGGAAAACTCAGATTGAAATATCAGATTGTAATTGTTCCTTGGTTTGTGAGCTGTTCCACTGTTGTCACTGTGAAACTTTGTTTATTAATTAATATTAAACCATTTAAATGTATTGTCATTGTTTTCATTTTATTTATTTTTTTAATATACTACCCCTGTGGGTCAATTTTAACACTATGGATGTTCTGCTGCAATATATTTTGAAATATTACAATGAAAGCACTGTCAGAATAAAAGTTGGGTTTGCAAATTGTAGCCTTATAAGCCATAAAATGAACTATGGGGATATAAGAAAGATGTGAACAGATTATAATATAAACAGATCCAGCGAGAATACCTGTTGCTGCAAAGCTACTAAATTTACATCATCTCTGGAACTTTAGACTTTGAAAACCACACATGCCAACGTGCAACAGCACATGCTTATTGACCCACCTGCCACACAGACCTTCACATTAAAAGACACTGAAGCAATAGCTAAATGTTTGCTCACGCTGCTGGAAATGACCTTCAGTTCGTAAACTGTCAAAGCTACCTAACTGATTAGCCGACTTGTGTAAATAATACAGTGAAGATGCTGGTTAAACATATGAGACTCTTTGGGAATCAAAACTCATTTTATCAAATCAGTTTCATCCTGAGTCTTCACTTCAAGTTAAGTTTCTAGATGTTTGATAGAAATATAATGGTTCAATGATTTAGGCACTGAAATGTATCCAAGTCCTTGAAACTAGAAAAGGGAATTCATTTTAACAAAATGAATTCATTCTAAAAAAAATGCACACAAATAGTAAGACATCTTTTTTTTTAAAGAAAACTTGTGCTTCTGTGTCAAATTAATGTTTCTGGTATCAAAAGACTACATATCAAAAGCTGAAAGTGACTGTATATATTTGCAAAAACCAACAAAGTCTTCCAGTGGAACACCTGGCAACCAATATGAATAATTGTGCAACACAAACATGACATAGGTCTTCTGGACGTGAGGCAACTCTGATATCAATCTGTTGGAGAAATCTTGGCAAGGGCTCAGATCACATCTGAAAATTGTCAGTGAAGACAGTTCATCACTGTTTCCAGGCAATTATGAAGATCCAAAACTCTCCTTTGGAACTGAGTTAAGGTGGACTGAGGTGCGAAACAAGCCATCATAAGTGTAAATGTTATGGCTCTATACTAACCTATACTAAGAACCTATAACTGAAACTGTTCTACCTGCAGCCCAGACGTGACAAATGGAAATATATAGCACATTATAACATGAAAAACACAACAAAAGAGGCCCTAAAGTCTTGAGCCAGTGAACTTCTACAACAAGCCAGGATTGGACAATAGTTTTACCCTTTGAGAACTGAGCTCACCATCTGCAGCAGTTTTAAATACTTGCGATTTGCGTCAACTATGAAATGAGCAAAAGAATAAAATAAATACAGTTTTACAATTCCATGATGATATGTTTGAATGGTTTCCATTAAACATGGGATTTGAACCAGTTTTGTTTTAAATAGTTGCGTTCTGCTTATCTACATATTCACAATGATCAATTGTGGAAAGTGTCTTTTTCAATATGTTATAATTTAACAATTCATTTGACTGTGATCTTAGTAAATTTCAATAACAACCATTGTAATAGAATACAATTGTAATTTCTTTGTCCCTACATTTTTACTGATATAATAACAGTTTTGAAACGATCAAAGGCAGTGTGTAAATGCACACAAAACCATGTTTCCTATTACCTCCAATAAAGCATTGTTATTATCGTCCAAGCATTAGTAAAAATGATAGAAAAATTATAGAAAAATAAGCATCTGTGGATATATTTCTCATTTCACATATTAAAACTTTTTGTAGATGTGGACATGTTTCCACTGTTAGCATGTGAGTTTATGTCTCTCAAAGTCTGTGTGTCTACAACACATGCAAAAGCTGTGTCTTTTATGTGCATCCACACGATTCCACTATCATGTCGGGGACGTCCGTTTTGACTATGCTGTGTTGAGAGTTGAAATAGACCATGGATAGTGGCCGGCGCTCAGTGGGAATGCAGCACGAAGCCGTGGCCGTGTTGATGCCGTTGACTTTGAGCTGACTAAAGACGGTGGCGTGGAATGAGGACGCTATGCCCGGGGAACCAGACAGATGTTGGGGGCACTGACCCATGCAGTAATTCATGTGGTAGCCTTCAGGTGCAATGATCCACTCATCCCACTGAATGTCCTTGAACTTGATGTAGAAGTCTCTCTTGCAGCAGACTGTTACATCGTCACCGCAGCGCAATGTGCGCTTCTTGATTACGTGCCTGGAGTGGTCGTCGCGGAGACGCACCTGGGCCACCAGGAAGGGCTGGTTAGGGGTGTCTGCAGAACCTTCTAGGGAGCAAAGGTTCTTTCCATCTTCTTCGCAGCTGACCTCGAGCATCAACCGCCTTTGGCCTCCATCCAAGAAAGATTGCAGGGTGCGGGTGATGGGGAAAGTGTGCCAGTTACTTTCCTGAACCTCCAGCATCTTCTCTATCACCAGGGTGCGGTTAGAGCCCGAGCTCCCTCCATCTGCGGAGAGGAAGACCCTCGCGAGCAGGCGGGAGTCGCGGTGACGGTCCTGGGATGATTGGGCGTAGATCCAGAGGGAGGACTGGAGGACCTGGATACTCTTTCCACGTTCCTGCAGAAACTGGAAGGTGAGGCTAAGGCTGGCCGTGTCACCCCTCTCTGACTCATCTATGAAACAGAGAAAAGTAAGGAAAGAACACACAGACTGTTAGTATTTTCAGCATTTTAGAGAATCTCAACTTTAAGCAAAAGGACAAATTTTCTTCAATCATTCTTGAAATGGAAGTTACAAATTCTCCTTATCCTTCCAAATTCCATAAATATTTCATTTTAGCACTCTTAAGCTTGAGTTTTAAAACTTGGTCATATTTTAACTACTGATTTTATCAGATTGTATCTATTGTTCTTATTTCTTTCATTTTTGTTTAAATTTCAAATCATGCTTTTATTTCTACTATGTGATGTTTTAATGTCTCTGTAAAGCACTTTGAATCACCTTGTTGTCCAATTATGCTATACAAATAAACTTGCCTTGGCTTACAAAAAGCTCCAAAGACGTAACAGTTGAAGGCCAAGATGTCAGCAGATTACATGTTGTTGATTTCATTTAGGTGAAAATAAAACGAGTGCGTGCATCTTTACAGTAGTAACAGAAAATGCTCTTCTCAAGTACTGGGTACCATAAAAATGAAGACTTAATATCCCCCTTCTTTGGCAGCACAGCTTTAAAAAATGTTTCCAAAGTAACATTTTTAGTATTATTTATGATTGAAGGCAAGCACGCATAATCTATTTAGGATCTATCAAAACAAAAAAGAGGGATAGAAAATTCCAAAGATGCTCAACATGTGTTTCCTCTATACTCAGTGGTTGGATTTTGAGGTCTGCCTATTTGTGCCAAGTCTTCTGTGGCAGCTATATTCTCTCACACACCCTTTGCAGAATTCCCCTTAACTGGCATGCATGTGATTTCAGACACATCAACTTCATTGCTCATCATTGCTGGAGTCACAAAGTTACCTGAGGCAATAACAGTGTTGTCTAACACAGTAAGACTTCCAATCAGTCACTTTAGGTTTATGACGTTTTGAGGCTTAGCTGAGTGTTCTTATTTGACCTTTTTTTGCTTAATATCTATAAAAACTAATCATGCATTAAAAGTTGATGACATTTTCACTATTAATGTCTGCTTGCTGCAGCGCAGGGGGCGTGTTTGCCTACTGAAAATCAACAAAATGTGCAATCTGCACACGTGAGACCAAAGGTTCGTGTTTAATTTCTCGTATATAGCCTATACTTTATATACTTTAATTATAATATTCTGCCACGATTTACTTAACAGTACAAGAAGCAGGAGTATGCACTGTGCATACCCCGGAAGGTTGTGCATAATGCACAACCTTCGAGGAAACTCTGACCTCATTTGCGTACTTTACGCACAAGACGAACACGAAAAGCGCCCATGGAAACTTTCTTGCATGGGTAAAACTGTATAAAACAATGTAAAAAAAAAAGTGGGAAGCAAACTTACTTATATCTGCAAAGCTCACAATTTCGTAGCCTTGATCTTTGGTTGGTAAGTTGTTTTCTAGTTCAATGGTGCCATCGGGTTTGACGCGCCCGGAGTGCAGTTTGCGCAGCGCCGTGAGCAGCGCCTCCCGGGGCACCGTGTGAGTGATGTTCGGTCTCTCTTTCAGGTGCAGCTTCTCCAAAAGTTGCTGTTTGGCTATTTCTATCATCATCCTCTCCTCTGCGCCTTTGTCCATCCCCGGCAAGCGGCAGGACGCGCACCCCGGGGAGCAGTCGACCCAGAGCCCCTTGAACAGCAAGGGTGCCAGAAAAAGAAATGTCACAAGTGAAAAGGACGATGTCATCCTCCTGTATGAAGTTAATAAAAGCATTGTGGCGAAAACACGCGTGGAGTTCTCGGGACAGCAAATAAAAAACTTCTAAAAATGTTTCTTTCTGAGTTGCTGTTCCCCCCAAAATGTTGTCAGCTGCTGGAGAAGTGAAGGACCGGAGCTGAGGAAGAAGCAGAGTGGTGTCTCGCCCTCCTGATGCTGAAGATAAATGGGGTAATCCACCAAAAGTGGTGACACGTTGGAAGGACGCACCAATGAGCGCACCGGGGCACCGCGGAAATCACTGGCCGAGCACCCGACTGGAGCGCAACTCGTTAAATCGACGCCGTAGGGTTACGCGTAGCCTACGCCGTAGGCTCTGCGTCGGTGTAACGCGGAAGCATAAATCAGCCTTCACACAGCACATGCTCACGCGTATTCTGGCACAAGTTCTGGCACAGACATGATCTCACTTCTCATTCAATCTCATTTCAATCTAATAAATGCGTAATGTGATTGGTTTTGTTACAACTGGTTGGAACCCGATTTTTTTATTTTATTTATTTATCCTTTATTTATCCAGGAAAGTCCCATTGAGATACTATATCTCTTCTGCCAGGGAGTCCTGGTCAAGATGGCAGCAAAAAAATAAAAAATACATACAAGGACAAGTAACTTTACAAAAAATGAAAAAATATCAAAACAAAAAACAACATAAAACATACAAGGATCAGAAAGCTAAAAAGAATTCATGACAAGAATGACACTTGATTAAAAACAATGACATTGTTCTGTAAAAACTGATTTTAACATGTGTTTGAACATGTTAAGAGAGGGTAAATATTTAAGGTTGAGTATGTGTTGTAGCACACTCACACACAGGAAAAGGCTGATTTACCAACTCTGTTCCAGTGCTTGGGACCTTGAGGAGAATTTTCTCTGATGATCTGGTATTATAGCTGCTAGAGTAATATTTTAATAAATTGGATATGTACAGTGGTAGTTTACCCAGTAATGCTTTTGCAATAAATATTAACATATGTGATTTTCTCCTTAGACTCAGTGAAGTCCATTCAACCGTTTGATACAAAGTACAATGATGATATCTTACACTTTTTGTGTCTCTTTTGCGCTCTCTCCAGGGCTATTAATGAGCGCCATACCTGCATGTACGCAGCCTGGCCAATAACTGCCGCTCAAAGTTAAAAAGCTTTGCCCTTTCTCCCACTTACAGAAGTTACTTTCGAGGCGCAGCCGGCAAACAATGGGATTGTTTCTCACGTTTGTGAAATGTCTGGGGGCGATCAGACGCGGAGCCTGTTGGTATTTGAAACATGTTATGTCATGACTTTCTAAGAGGCGCATCATAGGGTTCAATGCAGAGATAGGATGTGTGTATTTGTGGTGCATGTGTGCGTGCGTGTGTGTGTGAGAGAGAGAAAGAAAGAGAGAGAGAGGGGGGATGAGTATAGCAGATGAAGAATTGAGTCAAGCTGGTACAAGTTTTGAGTGTCTGGGTTTACACCGTTTAATAAACATTTTTAATTCATTAAATGCATTCCAAAGAGGACTAAATCACAAAAATACATTTTTGATTTCATTTGGGGTCACGTGCTATAGTAGAATCCACAATATTCGACATTAGTAACTCAGTATATGAGGTGGACCTGCCAACCAGCCCAAAACACTTTAAGGTAGAGTCATAAACTTTAAATGTGATACATCACTTAACCATATTTAAAGTGTGCTTTATGTTTTTTTCATTTCATTTAATTTCAATTCTATTTATTCCGTATGTTCTTAGAATAGCATAATGTTTAAACTAAACGTGATACTTGGTCAGCCACTGTCACCTCTAATAAATATGTCAGCCTTTTTTTTTTTATTCTTTTTTTGCAGTCTCTTGATTCGAGTGAGATCTTTTCTGATAGTGGAGTACTTGCCTGCCCACATGTGGAGGATTTGTGGTACTACAATAACTAAACTCACTTTACTGTGCTGTGCAGAATGCAAGCTCTTGCTTGCTCTGAGAGCATGTAGATTTAGATTTTTTTTTTTTTAGATTTATTTATTTGCACAATTAAACATTACACAAATAAAAGTACCAACTTTACAAATTGAAAGTGCAGGAAGAGGCGAAAACTCAAAGAGCTTATCAGGTGCCTCCACCTATAGTTAACATAAAATTTAATACCATACTTATAAAAACAAAATATACAAATGAGCAGTTAGAAATCTATAGATGATAGAAATTAAAGGAAAATTACAAAAAATGTACACAAAAGAAAAATGATTGGATATATGAAAAACATATATGTAGCATCTGTTTCTTCCAAAACACTCATGCAAAAATAAAGAAAGACATTTTTTTATTTCTTTGTTTTACCCAGCGGCTTGTTAGACAACAAACCACTTTCTTAGAAAAGGTGAAGAGTCTGTTAGGGAGTAAGGTGTAGTAAATAGATGTTGTAAATGTAGCCTCTGGACAAGCCTCACACAATGCTTTCTTTTTGCACAATTTTAAGGGGCATTTACAGGTAAGGGGCAAGAAGAGGGGTCCTTATTTGCCTCCAACTTTCTCAACAGCACCAATGACCAGGACCAGGACCAGGGCCTTCCCCGGCCCCCCAAACCTCAGACAGGTCATCGCCAGTACTCGAGTTGTAAAAAAAAAGTCAGGGGGGATGGTGGATTTTATCATATGGGGACAAATAATTTGTGCTGATTACAAATAATATAATATATTACAAATAATAGCACTGACCAAAACACCTGCAGAAATACTGCAGGAATGACATAGCAGCAGTTAAATGCAGCCTTCTGTAAGCTTTAAATATCCACTGGGCTTACATCAAATACATCAAAACACAACAATAAAAAACAGTTTTCTGAACTTATCAATATGACTCTGTCCTTCACAGGATAAGTAAAATGGATCACTGCAAAAATTCAAAATCTTAACAAGAATATTTGTCTTATTTCTAGTTAAAATGTCTAATTTTAGTAAATAAAAATCTCATTACACTTAAAAAAAGACACATCACTGGAAAAAACAACAATTTTCACCTGTTTCAAGTAGATTTTCACTTAAAATAAGTAGAAAAATCTGCATGTGGAACAAGATTTAATTGCTTGTAATGAGAAGATAAATGTTGTCCCATTGGCAGATTTTCCTACTTATTTCAAGTGAAAATTGACTTGAAACAGGTGAAAATTGTCAAATAAGTTATTTTTCTGGTGTTATTTTTCTGGTGATGACTCTAAATGTTGAAATAGCAGTAAAACCACATTCATTGATGAAATGACATAAGGGATGGAAAGGGGGGATGGCAGTTTTACAGGGGGGATGATTTGGACAGTTTTTATTTCAGAGGGGATGCCATCCCCCCTCATCCCCCCTCAACTCCAGTACTGGTCATCGCCCTCCTCCCCCTCCCTTTCTCCCTCCTCCCGCACTTGAAATTATCTGAACAGATGATGGAGCTGGGCTCAGATCTAAACTCCAGCCCAATCCCTTTTTGTCCCCCATAAACCTCCCAGCAGAGCGGCCAAGGGTTCGCCACAGAGCCCTGCTCCCACCAGAGCAGCTGAAGCTAAGGCGTCCAGCCCCGCCCCCCTCTGTGTGATGTGTTGAGGGTTCAGGCTATGAGGATTACAGCAGTCATGACTTTTCCCAGCACAAGCTGGGACCCTATTTATTAGAAGGTTTTAAAATGTCTGTACTTTTAAGTGAGATCTAACAAATCCATATAGTATTCTGAAAATTATGTTTAAAGCTCATAAAAAAACTTTACCAATCAACATTCAGAAAAGATTTGAAAAAAGAGAAAGCAAGTATAACTTAAAAGGAACAGAGATCTTTAAAAAACCAAGATTCAGGACAAAATTGATGGAACGTTGTGTTTCTGTGAAAGGAATCAGTTTATGGAACAATCTGAATAAAGAAAACAAAGAGTCCAAATCAAACATTACATTCAAAAGAACAATTAAAGCCTTCAAGTTAAGTAAATATAATGAAATATGTTAGTTAAGTTTGATTGACATACCCATAGACGGCGGTAATTTTATTTTATTTTAGTTTTTTATTCACTTAGTTGTTGTTTTTTTTTAATTTTTAATTTATGTTATTTGTGAATTTATTTCTTGGAAAAAGGGGCAGATTAGATAAGATTCTTCTTCTTTCTGCTCCCTTTTCATTCACAATTTATGAACATTTGTATTTGTATTTGTATTGAATTGTTTGTTTTATTTTTTGAATGAAATAAAGAATAAAATGGAAAAATGGAAAATGACAGAAAGAAGAAATGTGACCCACTCAAAAACACAGAGAGTTGCACTCTAGAAGATCTTTAAATAAAGTAAACATACCTTGCGTGCCACAGACTGCTCCAAACCAGAAGGAAGCAAATAAAACCTCTAAAACATTTAAGTTGGCTTTATTAAATGTTAGGTCTTTAGCTGGGAAAACATTTCTAATGAATGATTTTATCACTGAGCACAGGCTGGATTTTCATGTTTTCAACTGAAACTTGGTCAGACCAAAATAACAGTGCAGCTGTTCTCATGGAGTCAACCCCTCCTTACTACAGTGTTATCAGTGAAACCAGAGTGAGCAGGAGAGGAGGAGGGGTTGCAGTCTTATTTAATTAATTCTTTCAATGCAAGCGATTACCTCCTGGAAATGTTTAGTCTTTTGAATACGTAGCTAGACAGCTGAAGGCCTCATCCAGAGTCCTGTTTCTGGATGTTTACAGGCCCCGAAAATACTGTGCTGACTTTGTCATAGAATAGAATAGAATAAAGTCATGGATAAAATACCATAAAAGCATGGATATAAGACATTTTTAAAAAGTAAGATAAAACTGGGACATAGCTGTTCAATTGAAGGTTGTGGATTGTTTACTTTGTTGCATTCAGTATGTCTATCTGCTATGTACGATCTGTGTTGATTTTGAACGTGTAATTATTGTTGGTGAGGTGGAAGGTGAAATTCCACACTGGTGAAAAATTTAAAAAGAGAGTGTAAGAAAGGGGAGAAAAACTAATCTCCAGGTTCATTATGACATCTATAAAGATAAACTTCAGTATTATAATTTACAACTGAGGGATGCAAGGAAGTCCTACTTATCTGACATCATCACATCATTGACAGGCTCACAAACCCTTCTGTGTCAGTGACGACTTCCACCGTGGCCTGCAATGACTTTGTCAAATTCTTCAAAGACAAAATCTCCAATATTACACAAGAAGTTGGTACATCAGCAGCAGCAGGATATTGACTGTGTCCACCGAAAACCAGTTTATACACCATGACACGGTTTCATCCCATTAACAGGAAAAACCTGGAGGACATCTTACGTCAACTGAGCTCCTCCTCTTGCTGTTTAGACATCTTGCAGACAGGTTTTTTCAAAAAGGTTTCAAAGATTTTGGAGTCAGACCTGTTGCTCATCATGAACTTGTCCTTAATTTCGGGTGTGTTTCCAGAGCCACTAAGAACATCTGTAAATAAGGGCCAGTCCCAGTACACCTCCTAGCCCTACTTTTCAGGCCTACCCCTAAATTTTGCGCGTTCCCGTGAGGGTAGTGGTGTCCCAATTCCTCTTTTCACCTAGGGGTAGTGGGCATATTGAGCCTTTAAAAGCGAGGGATTTCAGATGCTGACTTCGCAACAGAGGGCTAGAGAAAGTTTCCCAGAATGCTTTACGTCATCATTTGCAGACTGAATCAAACAAAAAAACATGGCGGACATTTTTCATTTTTAGTGAATAAAATCAATATTTTGAGTTAGTTTCAGCATAAAAATGCGTTTTGATTACATTTCTAGCGAGAAATATATGTTTTACTTTCATAATATTCACTAAGTGAATGTACATAATCACTCGATTGCTCGTTGTTGCGTTGTATCTCCAGATCTCGCCAGAATAAAGGCGGATTTATGGTTCCGCGTTACACCAACGCAGAGCCTAGGGCGTAGGTTACGCACCGTACTACGCCGTAGGCTCTGCGTCGATTTAATGCGGAACCATAAATCGCCGGCGGCTCTTCTCATCCCCGAAAACATCGGAGCAAATTTCTTAACAGGCGTTATTTGGATAAACTGAGCTCAGGTTTGGGATCTTAACGGTTACTTTTACGCCTGAAAAAATATTAAAACTTAATAAAGTGGCATATTAACAGCGCTACAGCGGGAATTAAAACAGCTTTTAGCTTTTGGCTTCCTGATATTGTGTGACGTATGTGCAAACGTAACTACGCAGTCGTTTACGTACCCGAACGTAAACCACGCAGTGACGTAGCAAGTGGTGTCCCAATCCCTAGATCCCTAGAAGATTACAAGGGCCCTACTCTTGTGGCTTCATTTTTAGGGTGAAGTGGTAGTGGGTGAGGGCTAGTAGTAGAAAGTAGGGTGAACATTGGGATTGGCCCTAAACCTCTGCTGAAAAAGGACAATCTTGACAAAACACCAATGAACAACTACAGGCCCATTTCAAATCTCCCATTTTTAAGCAAGATAAGTGTTTTTTTAAGTGTTTTTTCAACTGCTTAATTACTTTTTAACACCAAACAACTGATATGATGTCTTCCAGTCAGGTTTTAGACGGTACTACAGTGCTGAGACTGGTCTGATCAAGGTGTTTAATGACATATGTCTGAATACAGATGGTGGAAAAATGTCCATCTTAGTTTAATTGGATCTTAGTGCTGCTTTGGATAAAGTGGACCACAAATATATTACGTAAACAACTGGAGAACTGGGCAGGTCTTTCCAGAACTGTATTAAACTGGTTCAAAACATACTTAGAGAACAGGAAGTACTTTGTGTCAATAGGTAACTTTACATCTGAGCTGACAAGAGTTACATGTGGAGTTCCCCAAGGTTCCATCCTGGGACCTCTTCTGTTTAACATCCACATGCTCCCACTGGCACAGATTATAAAGAATAACAAAATATGTTACCATAGCTATGCAGATGACACACAAATATATATTACAATGTCACCAGGAGACCGAGGCCTTGTACAGACTCTTGGTAAATGCATTCGGGAGATTAATGACTGGATGTGCCACAAATTCTCCAGTTAAACAAAAACAAAACTGAGGTAATTGTCGTTGGAGCCAAAGAGAAACGATCACAGGTCACCAGAGAGCTTCAATCGATACACCTAAATAAGAGCAACCAGGCCAGAAATCTGGGTGTAGTGATGGACTCAGACCTAAATTTGGAAAAACACTCTAAGGCAATAACAAAGTCCGCCTACGATCACCTTAAGAATATATCAAGGATATATGTGTCTACACATAGTGATGACAGTGGAGGTAAAGTCAACATTGAGACGCGTTATAAAGTCTAACTACTGTTGTAATGAATGACCTGCGAAAAGTGCTCCTTCCTGCAACGGGGGTGTTTCAGTCTCTGACTGAAAGAGCTGCTCAGCGCACCCATGGTCTCATGCAGTGGGTGATGTGGGTTGTCCATGATGGATCTCAGCTTCACTAACACCCACCACCACCGACTCCAGAGGACATCCCAGCATCTCAGCACAGAGTTAAACCTCTGCACCACTTTGTCAATCCTGTGCTTGTCGGCCCATCTGATCCCCCAGAAGACCGCTGCATAGAGAAAGGGTGGATGCTACAACAGAGTCATGCATCACAAACAGTCGTCCATCAGGACCAAAACCTCACGGCACAAGAACAGTTTTTTCCCGTCTGCAGCTGTCCTCGTCAACAAGGCCCCCCCCCCCCCCCCCCCCCCGACTACCACGGACTGCCCCCCCATCCCACTCTACGTTACATTAACGTAAAAACTCCAATCCTGTAACTTTTGTACAGACTCACCCGGCACTTTAAAACCTAATTTTGTCGTTTCTGGTCTACATTTTATTTTACTGTTTATACTTTTTATTGTTTATACATTTCATTTTATTTTATCTCTTACATATTTGTTTTTATATTTGTATTGTGTTGCACCAATCCCCATAACAAATTCCTCGTGTGAAAACTTGGCAATAAACCCTTTTCTGATTCTGATTCTGATTCTGATAAAAGGCCTTATTTTTGGGACTGATTGAGATTTTCCCAAGTTAACCGTTGCCCAGATGGTTTGATCAGCTATTGATGAATGACAGTTCTTGATGTATTGGCATCTGAGGGACCAGAGATCAAGGGCATCCAGCTTAGTCTTGCGCCCTTGCCCTTTATATTCCTCCAGATTTCTTGACTTGCATTATATTATGTTCTGTTCGCAATGTTATGTTCGCATGTGTTAGCTAGTCATATTTAAGGAGAGGGGGTGAGAGTTTATAAGTTTTACTTCTTCTCACTCCCTTTTGAATATGTACTCTGTTATGTCTCATGTTAAGACGATTGTCTTATTTTCTTTCTTTTTTTTATATGATTCATATTCGAAATAAACACTACTACTACTACTACTACTACTACTACTACTATTATATCCTTTAAAACAAGGAATATGTTGTTTTCCACCAGTTCTTGTTTGAATACATTTTTTTTATAAAGATTTAAATGCATTTCATGCATCTGAGGACAAACCGGATGTGCTTTGACTGTCTTTGCTTGTCGCAGACTCAGTTTCTTTCCAAACAAAATTACAAATACCTGTTGCTGAACAATAAAAAGTTGAATTACAAAAAATGACAACAAAGACTATCAACAGTTAGCCTCATGGACATTATGGTGACTTAGTGGTTAGCACAGTTGTCAGCAATAGCAAGAAGGGTCTTGGTTCAACTCCCAGGAGACTGTTCATTCGCTTGTTTTTATGGTGATAAAACAAATGTAAGTAGGACATATTAATGTTAAGAGCTACAGATAATTAAACTAAAAGTATGGGTGCAATTTTACAAACTATTAATGTGCATTAAATCAACAGCAAGCAGGAGAGGAACAGGCTAGAGAACATTGAGCAGGCAGCACAGAGATGTCAGGAAGAGGAATACACGCAGGACCAAGAGGTGAGTCAGAAATTAGGCTGTACTTTACAATGTACTGTACTGTGCCACAAAGTTGATTTAAACTACAGCCTAGATGACACACGGTGTGTGTCATCATGACAAATATTAGCATAATAAGCAAATATTTCTTTTTGAAGGCCATCGAAGCTGAAGGGACAGATAAGGAAGGGATGACACCATGCTGGTCTTCTGAAATCTTACACATGTATTTCAGAATAAAGCCTTTTCATAAAGTAGTCTGTGGGCTGTTTGTGAATGAATTGCTTTTACTAGTAATTAGTCTTGCATTTCAGTGCGGTTCACTTCCGGCTCTCGGGGGTTGTGAAAACCACTTTTCTTTGAATAGGGATATAAAGAAATCTTCTGTATTGATTCTCATTTTGTTAGTGCAACTGGTTCATCTTGCGGTGTCACATTGATCCTGGTGGCAACTATTCATATTGGCACTGTAGAGTATCATGATGGTCATCAAGATAATGGATGGATCTATACACCTTAGTTGGTTGAAAAAACACCCCTTCTAAACCTTGTGACTAAATTCCTTTTTTTTTTCCAATGTTTCTCTTGCCTTAAAAATGTAGGAATAGGTGTATGTATACAAATGAAAACCAAGTTGACAAGATTAAAAGACAAAAGTTTTTTGGTTGCCATCAGACTCTGTATTGAGTCCTTGACCTTCATTGGCCTGAATTAGTTCCGCCCATTTTTCTGATTGGTTGGCCCTATTTTCTGCTATAACTTTTGAATGGTTTGACATAGAGTCGTGGGTGGTATCATATGACTCGGTATTGAGTCTTTGAGTTTCATTGGCCTGAATTAGCACTGCCCCTTCTTCTGATTGGTTTTCCCTAATTTCTGTTATAACTTTTGAATGGTTTGACATAAAGACTCGTGGGTGGTGTCATCAGACTCTGTATTGAGTCCTTGACCTTCATTGGCCTGAATTAGTCCCGCCCCTTCTTCTGATTGGTTGTCCCTATTTTATGCTATATCTTTTGGATGGTTTGACATAGGAAGTTGTGGGTGGTGTCATTTCTGATATGCTTATGGGGGACGGTGGCCATGAGTGTGAGGGCCCGTTCATCGCTGCTGCAGCTTTAAATTTATTTATTTATTGTGTCTTGCCGCTTTTAATGTTGATGTAAAGCACTTTGAATTAACTTGTGTTGAATTGTGCTATACACTGTAGTTCCTACGCTCTGTGTATCATCATTACAGCACATACTGTACACTAGACCGGATTATCCATATACTAAACCCGGCGAGCGCACGGGGGCACCAAATCCAATGACTAACTGGACCATATATGTCATATTTTGTTATTTTCTCTATATATTTGCTGGAAGAGGAGCAAACAGGTACAGCAGTAACCAATGATATAATAAAAATACATGAAAATAATAATAATAATAATAATAATAATAATAATAATAATAATAATAATAATAATAATAATAATAATAATAATAATAATAGTAATAATAATAGGCAAGGCAAGTTTATTTATATAGCACAATTCAACACAAGGTAATTCAAAGTGTTTTACATTGACATTAAAAGCGACAAGACATAATTAGACAGTAAATAACAAATAAAATGAAATAAAATTATGAGAAAAGAAGGTAAAATAATAAAAAGCACAAATTGCTGATTTAGGAGTACCCTTAAATAACAAATAAATGAAATAAAATGATAAGATAATAATATGATAATAAATAAAATAAAATGATATGACAATAATAATAATAATAATAATTTTTATTATTTTACCTCTTTTCTTATCAATTTATTTGTTATTTACTGTTAATTGTGTTTTGCCACTTTTAATGTTGATGTAAAGCACTTTGAATTACCTTGTGTTGAATTGTGCTATAAAAAAATAAACTTGCCTTGCCTTGCCTATACACAGACCCGTCGCCAGACCTCAATCTTAAGGGGGGCATATCAACTGCATGGGGGGGCATTACTTCAGCCATATATTCGCGCAGCACTGATACACATAACCATCACGTTGAACATAACCAACAGTAAATATGACCAGCTATATACCCGATATAGCATAATTCCTTGCAATTTTAAGCATAACATCAAAGCAGTATCCACAAAACATTGAAGCAATATCCACAAAACACTTGACTATGCAACATAGATGTAACGCCAGAATCGTCTCTCAAACTGAAAGAGCATCACGGCGGACCGCGGTTGAATTGGTTTGATATTGGATATTGGATATTCGACATTCAACACCCATAACACTTGTGATACATACCACTGATTTTGGTCAAAGCACTTGTGATGTGTTCATGGTGATCTAGACTATATATCACAAAACAGTAATTATTAAAAAATCATATAAAAAAATCATATATATGGGCTGATTTAAAAATCATATATATGGGCTGATTTAATGTGGTTTAATGAATTCAACACCCATAAAACTTGTGATACATACCACTGATTTTGGTCATATTGCTTTTGATGCGTTCATGGTCATCTAGACTATATATCACAAGAGAGTAATTATTATAAAATCATATTATGGGCTGATTTAATGAGGTTTAATGAATTCAACACCCATAAAACTTGTGATACATAACACCGATTGTTTTATGGGTGTTGAATTCATTAAACCACATTAAATCAGCCCATATATATGATTTTTAAATCAGCCCATATATATGATTTTTTATATGATTTTTTTAATAATTACTGTTTTGTGATATATAGTCTAGATCACCATGAACACATCAAGTGGTTTGACCAAAATCAGTGGTATGTAGGCTATCACAAGTGTTATGGGTGTTGAATGTCGAATATCCAATATCAAACCAATTCAACCGCGGTTCACGGCGGGTGCATTTTAAAACAGTCAACAGAGGGATATGCATTTCCATTACGCACACGCGCGCGCACCCATATACACACAGGCACACGCACTTTGATCCTACTTTTAGTGGAGGCAGCGCTGTCCTCTTATTAGTCCATCCTGTGTCAGTACAGCGGGAGGCGGTGTCGTGTCAAAAAGTGATTTCCTGCCAGAATGTGATTTCTGGCCGCGGGAGCCCGCACAGCAGCCCGTTGAGCGATAGCGCTAAAACGTCAGATTTTCAGATTATGAAGCTCAAGAATGAGATCAAGTCATATTTAGGCAGAAACAACTTTTCATTAACTGTATTTGGCCTTCAATCAATTTTTGGCAGGTGAAAATGCCTATTTTGTGTTGTAATGGTCCTTTAAAAGAGTTAAAAGCAATCCTGTGAGCCCAGTGTTTATATTATGAAGCTCAAATGAGATCAAATCATATTTAGGTAGAAACAACTCATTAACTGTATTTGGCCTTCAATACATTTTTGGCAGGTAAAAAGACCCATTTTCAGGGGAGAAATCAGATTCTGGCAGGAAATCACTTTTTGGCACGACAGTCCATTTTCCATCTTCGTGGGGGTGTTGGTCATTTTCTTCGCCAAGAACTCACGGGCCACAGCATATTCAGATTCAACCACATAAGCTCCAGCTAATTCCAGTAGAGGGGTTACCTTTGATGGGTCCATTAAATTATTCTCGGCCTCTGGATCCAGAGCAGCCAGTGCGCCTATGAGCTCGCAGCTGCGGCGCAGGATAGATGGATGCGCGTTTTGGAGAGCGCAGCAGCTGCGCTCTCCAAAACGCGCATCCATCTATCCTTGCACAGCATCGATGACACTGTAAAATAGCCTCTTGAACTCGGTCTTTTCGTTTATGTCACTCTGTGCTTGCCCAATGGTTTCTTCTACTGCAAATTCACGGAGGTTCTTGTTAACTGTGCGTCTTCTCTTGCTTGGACCGGGGCCGGTCACTGGCACAGCCTCGCTGGCCGTGCCTGGAGGAGCGCAGAGATCTCATAGCGCAGCAAATTCCTTTTCTGTGCGCAGTGTCTTCACACAGTCAGAAGCGCTATTCACAAGTGTCACTGCAGTGAACAAGTCCATATCTTCTCCAGCGAAAACTAGACCGCAGATTCATTCATTCATTCGAATTGCGCGGTAACGGTTATTGACTCAGGCTACGTTAAGTAGCCTACGTAATCTGACGTTTTGGCCGTTGCAGTGTAAATTTCCCAATCAAACATAAACACACCATTCTTATATTATATTTTTAATATTTTAGTGATAAAGAGAGCAACATTAGTATTTTTAACTAAAAAATAGCCTAATGAAAAAAAGATTAAAAAAATGTTTGTTTGTTTTTTACGTGCCCCCAGTGGGGGGGGCACACCCGTCGCTATGGGCGGGCCCGGCCCCCTATGGCCCGCCCATAGCGACGGGTGTGCCTATACAACTTTTTATTTATTTCCTTTATTTTTTTATTATTATTTATTATTATTATTATTATTATTATTAATTTTATTTTCATTTCCTTTATTTTTTATTTTTTCCTTTATTTTTTATTTCCTTTATTTCCTTTATTTCCTCGCTGCCGCGAACAGCGTCGCTGACGTAAACTGTCGGTGAGGTGGAGAAAAAAAAAAAAAAGAAAAGTGACGCTGACACACAAGCCGGAGCCGAGAAGGGGGGAATAGCGTTTTGTTTCTTTTCTTTTTTAGTTTCCCCCCTTTTAATTTACATCCTTTTTTTATATATATATAATAATAACCAGGCGTTTTTGCTGTGATCAGGTCGGAGCACTGTGCTCGGCGTCCACCACGCTCTCCCCGCATGCGGCGCTATTTTGACAGTCGGCTGCAGCACCATCATCGCTACAGCCTCGGTAAGTCATCTGGGGAGCTAAAACCAGCCCCAAACACCCCCAAACCAAACCTTTACGTTGAGACCCGACAATGACAGAAGATCCTCCATAGCAGGATTCACCCTCGCCGTAAAAACACGTGATATTCCCCACGCCGAGCCTCTTTTAACACAAGTTTCCAACCCGAAGTGGAGACTGCTAGCAGGCTGGCTAGGTGTTGTAGGTGGCTAATTATACTCGGCTAGCTATTGTTAGCGGAGTATTTGCACTAAACTGCACGGCAACCAGCGACAAATACCGCCGTCGGTTTGGTTACGGCGACCACGACTCGGGAGGGGTTTTTTCCACGCAGGACTCCGAAAACACGGTGAGCTAAAACCGCGAGGAATGACTTCTTAAAAGAAATCCATGGTCGACTATGTTTAAGGCTTGATTTATGGTTCTGCGTTAAATCGACGGCGGCGACGCGCACCCGTACGCTGTATGGCTCTGCGTCGGTGTGACGCGGGACCATAAATCAGCCTTTAGTCACGTATGGAGCCCCATCTTTAAAGTGCTGTGCATGGCAGACACGAATGGCCATGTTAATATTTTCTTACATTTTTTAACCCGTAGCTTGAGAGACTGTAACTGTAACCCTATGTGTGAGTGAATGAGTGACTGTAGTCAGTACTCGAGTTGTAAAAGAAAATCAGGGGGGATGGTGGATTTTATCATATGGGGACAGATAATTTGTGCTGATTACAAATAATATAAAATATTACAAATAATAGCACTGACCAAAACACCTGCAGAAATACTGCAGGAATGACATAGCAGCAGTTAAATGCAGCCTTCTGTAAGCTTTAAATATCCACTGGGCTTACATCAAATACATCAAAACACAACAATAAAAAACAGTTTTCTGAACTTATCAATATGACTCTGTCCTTCACAGGATAAGTAACATGGATCACTGCAAAAACTCAAAATCTTAACAAGAATATTTGTCTTATTTCTAGTTAAAATGTCTCATTTTAGTAAAAAAAATCTCATTACACTTAAAACAAGACTCATCACTGGAACAAAACAACAATTTTCACCGGTTTCAAGTAGATTTTCACTTGAAAGTGGAACAAGATTTTTTTGCTTGTAATAAGAAGATAAATCTTGTGCCACTGGCAGATTTTCCTACTTATTTCAAGTGAAAATGTACCTGAAACAGGTGAAAATTGTCACATTTTTCTGGTGTTATTTTTCTGGTGATGACTAAATGTTGAAATAGCAGTAAAACCACATTCATTGATGAAATGACATAAGGGATGGAAAGGGAGGATGGCAGTTTTACAGGGGGGATGATTTGGACCGTTTTTATTTCAGGGGGGGATGCCATCCCCCCTCATCCCCCCTCAACTCCAGTACTGACTGTAGTGGAAATGAGACTTAAAACATTGCAGTCATGTCCAAAGCCCACATTGAAATGTGTCAACAAGGTGTTGCTTATTCCACTGCATGCCGAAGTATTTCTGTGTTATTGCACTGATTATCAGAATCTACTGTAGACTAACTACAAGGCAAGGCAAAGCACGTTTATTTGTATAGCATAATTCAACACAAGATACTTCAAAGTGCTTTACATCAATATTAAAAGCAGCAAGACACAATTGAACAGTAAATGAAATAAAATGAGGAGAAAATAGTTAAAATAATCAAAAGTGCAAGTTTATTTAAGAGTACCAAGTAAGAGCCATGTTAATATATTCTTCCATTTTTTAACCCCGTAGCTTGAGAGACTGTAACTGTAACCCTATGTGTGAGTGAATGAGTGAGTGACTAGCGGAAATGAGACTTAAAACATTGCAGTCATGTCCAAAGCCCATGTGATACTCACAAAAGTGTTTTTGTAGAGTTATTATTATTTTTATTGTTATTATTATTGTTTTATCTCTGCTGAAGTCACTTTTTGGTTTATTGCTATCTTTGGTATTGGTATCTTTCGCGCTGTGCATGGGCAGACACGAATGGCTATGTTAATATGTTCTTACATTTTTTAACCCCGTAGCTTGAGAGACTGTAACTGTAACCCTATGTGTGAGTGAATGAGTGACTGTAGTGGAAATGAGACTTAAAACATTGCAGTCATGTCCAAAGCCCACATTGAAATGTGTCAACAAGGTGTCGCTTATTCCACTGCACGCTGAAGTATTTCTGTGTTATTGCACTGATTATCAGAATCTACTGTAGTATGCAAAGGCAAGGCAAGGCAAGGCAAAGCACGTTTATTTGTATAGCATAATTCAACACAAGATACTTCAAAGTGCTTTACATCAACATTAAAAACAGCAAGACACAATTGAACAGTAAATAACAAATAAAATGATGAGAAAATAGTTAAAATAATCAAAAGTGCAAGTTTATTTAAGAGTATGCTTCAGTAAACGGTAATGTTTTAAGGCCTGATTTAAAGGAGCTGACAGTTGGAGCAGACCTCAGGTCTACGGGAAGTTTGTTCCACCGGTGAGGAGCAGAATAACTGAACGCTGCCTCACCTTGCTTGGTTCTGGTTCTTGGGAACCACAACAAACCAGATCCAGATGAACCTCAAGGGTCTGGGAGCTTCATAGGAACTAACAGATCAACCATGGATTTTGGTCCAAGACCATTCAGTGCTTTGTAGACCTTCCTTCCTTTTTTAAACTCTATCCTTTGACTCACTGGAAGCCGGTGTAGCGATTTCAACGACCGGTCCAGTTTCCTGGTGTTTGTTAGGACTCTGGCGACAGCGTTTTGCTGCTACTACTACTACTACAGTAGAGAAAGTGTCAGAGTTGCCTGTGTTTAAGTGAAAGAAATTCTTCATGTTCTTGCAAATAATTGAAAAGAAGTTAGTCAGTTTTGTATTTAGTCCGTAAACAACCCTACCTCAATGTAGGCCTGGACAAAAAGGGAAAAACCTTGAAGATATTTTGTAATTCAGTAATATGTGGTGAGATATAAAAACTGTATGTATGTATGTATGTATATATATATATATATATATATATTATATTATATTCATTTCAGTTTAGAGAGTACCATTTGATCAGAGTCGGAATCAGGTTTATTTGGCCAAGACAGGGAATTTGACTCGGTTATTTTCACTTATTGTACAGTAAATAGACAAATGACAGCTCTTATTAACATGTATACAATTTTTTAAAAAAAAGCATGGTTATTGAAAGGTGCATTAAATAATCATTGATTTGTTTTTGTCAAGGGGCATGCACTTTAATTGTAAATATTTATAAAATGCTGATAAATTAATAGTTACTTCAATTATTTGCATGCTAGTCATTCTTTAAATGTAATCCATTACAATTGGATTTCAGTGCACTATACAGCGTAGAAGCAGGTGTCTCAGTGCCTCCCTAGGATGCCTGTTATCCCTTCCCTAGGGATGAGGGTACTCTGGAGAAGGCTCTTGAACGGTAGAGGCACATAGCAGAGCTCAAATATAACACATTATCAGAAACCTGTCTAACTAGGGGATAGACACAATTTTGAGATCTGAAGGGACACACCCACTCTGGGTAGTGATGCGTCAGTGGGAGAGTTTGGTGTAGTGGCACACAGGATGGCATTTCTTTTCGTCTTGATGGCCTTTCTACATTATCAGCTGGTATCTATACTGTATCTGCCACGATAGCCATTGCCAACGCAAGAAGTACAAACTACAATTTGCAACTAATATTGCCTATTCACAAATTTGTGAGCACCTTAGGTTAAAGCCAAAGATTTTCAGTGAAGTTAAAAGTGATTTGCAGATGAAGGTGTTTGCTATGTTGGTACATAATATAATCGTATAAAACCAAATGAAACGGTTTTTATTGTTGCTAGGTTGCAAACTCAGATGGAGAAATTGCTGGATTGTCACAAATCAAATCACTAATGTATTGTGATTTAAGCAATGGTCCTCATGCAGTTTCTCACTTGTTGCTCAATGAATTGTTTTGCAAGTTTTTTGGCTGTCGGATACTTTACCCAGCTGCAACCCATTGCTGCAACGTTTAAATAAGTTGCACAGATATTATGGTGACTGAGCTTTTTGCACAGTCAGCCATATGTGCAAAACATTTCTGTAATTACCTTTTGTGCATACACCTTATTCTCAAAATATTGAGTACTGGCAAAAACATATATAAGATTACTACATATAAGACACTTTATTTACAAAGCTATGTTTTTTTTTTTCTGTGAACCTATATGAGACATTTAGAAAAACTCAGCATGTTTTCTGTACAAAGAAAAAATGATTCCATATGTTTGAGTTTATTTGACTTAGTTTAACATTATACCTTTTGACATCCATCGTGTTGTGTGAGCAAAAGATGCTGAGACAAAATATAGCACAGTATTTAGCAGTGTGTTAATAGTTACATTAATTATTGCACTATGCCATTTTTAAGTTTGTCATCTTTAATCCCATACTTGGCCTAAAATGCAGCAAATGAAGCTAAGTAAATATAAGTCATCTTAGTGTTTAGATAATGTACGAATACCTTTGGAATGAACTTCTGAGATGAATCAGAAATGTGCTTGGTGGTGTTTTGTTACAATCCACAGTTGGTAAAATACACTGAGGAAGAATCAACCAAGACATTGAGGTTAGTTGAGAAACTGTCTCTCTGTGCCTTGGCTTTAGCTTTACCTTCTGACACTGGAGCCAAAAATAGACAGCAAGATTGCGATAAACAAGTTGAGATCATGGCATGGAATATCAGAACAGAATTCAAACATTTGCTCTGGGGAAACGGTATGTGTCTCTTTTGAGAGGGGGAGGAAAAAAACAAAAGAAAAAAAAAATGTCTGCACAGTGCAGCAACATATCTTTCCTAGTGAAAGTCCAGTTGCTGGAGTAACAACGGGATCATTGAAAAAAGGCTAATCCACAGTTTGAACTGGTATATATGAGTCACCGTATCTACAGTCTCTGTTGCTAAGGGCACAAAAAAGATGGAAAAGCATGCTTTACTGCCATGTTTTCCCCCTTATACCCAACAGCTAATTGGTCTTTATACATCTTAAAAATCTTGTACACTTTCTGCAATACTTATCACATTTTGAAGCATCAATAAATTGTTATGCAGGCTTATCAGCGAAAAGAGTGAAAAGTGTTGGGATCAGCAAATAATTATGTGATAAATCTGCTTATTTTGGTCTACAAGCCTGTATAATTTTTGAACCTTCAGTGCTCTGTGTTATGGAGTGACGTAGGGAAAAAAGATTTTATCTAGTTAGAAGTGATCAGTGTTTGTTTGCCAGGTATCCATATCTGCATCTGCCTATGAAACGGTTTGCAGCAGCATAAGTAGAAGAGTGGCTTTTTCTAGAGAGATTTGAACAGCTATTTATAGATCTCTGCCAAGCACCAAGCATGGTGCTGTTGCTGTTGCTTCTCCCTTCTCTCCTGTTTCTGTTCATCTCTTTCTGCATCTCTGTTTCCTCTTCATTGCTCATCTTTATTGTGTAAGCTAATTTTCTCCTAGTGTGTTTCCACTCTTTGTGCTTGATTATCTTTGTTTCTAATTTTCATATTTTATTGCTTTCTTTGATATTCATTATTAATCAGGACAGAATGGAGTTGACTGGCTGCCTCAAGCTCGTGTTGGGGATTGGGGATATCTCACTGACTTTGTTGTCATTGATACAAAGGTGGAGGGTTGTTGCATAATCAAAAGGGAAACTGTATACACATTTGTATCACATTAAAAATCACTCTGAAATTCTTGGATCCATATAGCAACTGTAATGTGTTTTTACAAACACTTCTTGAATCTTTTGACAAATGCCTCCAATTGCCTTTTTTGCTGTATAGATATTTGTTATGTAGTATTTCCTAATAGCTTGTTGTTAATTGTATGCTTTAAGTACAAGCAGTTGCAGCTTGCCAGTAGGGATGGGCGGTATGGACTAAAAAATGTATCACGATAATTTCTGGCATTTATCCCGATAACGATAAAAATGACGATAAAAAAAATACCAATTCAACTCCACCTTTTTAACTATAAATCTATCTCGCCCTCAGATCCGCCATGTTTGTTACATAAAAACGTCATCAACGGGAATTTATTCTTTCTTTCTTTCTTTCTTTCTTTCTTTCTTTCTTTCTTTCTTTCTTTCTTTCTTTCTTTCTTTCTTTCTTTCTTTCTTTCTTTCTTTCTTTCTTTCTTTCTTTCTTTCTTTCTTTCTTTCTTTCTTTCTTTCTTTCTTTCTTTCTTTCAGGCTCATTTCCTTCCTTCCTTCCTTCTTTTTTCCCTTTCTTCCTTCTTTCCTTGTTTTCTCCCTTCCTTCTCCCCTTTCCTTCCTCCCTTCCTTCCTTCCTTCCTTCCTTCCTTCCTTCCTTCCTTCCTTCCTTCCTTCCTTCCTTCCTTCCTTCCTTCCTTCCTTCCTTCCTTCACATACGTTGTGCATGGATTTAACGCAGAACCATAAATCATCTTTACACAAAAACATCAACAGGAATTTATCATTTTTACAGCGAGATGACAAATTCTTATTGTGAGGAATTTTTTTGACGGTTTATCGTGAACGGTAAAATATCACCCATTCCTACTTGCCAGTTTACTGTGTTCATAAATGGTCTGTTAATGGTGTCTTTGCTTACTGATCATTACAGAGCTCCTCCCTTGGCTCCTACTTAGTTTCTAAGCTTTATTCTTATTGTCCTGTGAAAGAAGCTATCTGGCTGTTCAAGTGCAGAAGTATCTGGGCTTGTTTAGCAGTATTAGATGGCATTAGTGAATGCCATCTCCTTTATCCTAGTTATGTGGTCAACCTCCACCTTTTGCCAAGGCCACGCTAGGATTGCAGAGTCATATGTTGGTTTGTGGTTCTAACTTGGCTTAGTGGTGTTAGAAAGTTCTATACTTAACAACCATCCATCTGTTTTCTCTGGCTGCTTATGCTTTGCAAGATGTTGACTGGTGAGGTGTTAGCAGGAACCACTGAGCCTCAGTACTATCCCTGACCTAAATCAAATGAAACGCATTGTATGTTCAGAAACACAAACCCACAGTGCTAATCTGATAATGGACAGATATGGTGATATAAACACCTCTTTAAGAGCTGATGGAAAATATTACGTTGCTAGTTGTCAATATTCAAAAAAGACGGTTTTCTTTTTGTAGTTTAAGTGGCATTTTGAGTTTGAGCAAAAATTCAGAGCATATAAAATGCTTTTAGAGGAATTTAGACCTTTTTCCACCTGGAATGTTTGTCATGCTTGGCAAAGTCTTCCCCAATCCTGATTGCAATGAACATCATCATCTTGTCATTAAGGTTTTGCAAGTGCATTAATGACCATTTGTGTTGGAGCAGGAAAATATAACACATGCAGGGCAGAAGCCATCGTGGAGCAGGATTGGAGAACACTGCTTAAGGGCGTTCTCTCGGAAAGCTTCTGCTCTTCCTGGATGATCTGGCAAGCAGCCCATATGATCATTTCTCATGATTTTTATTTTGAATGTACGAACAAACTTTTTGGTTGTATTTTTCATGGTTATGTCTTCACTAAATAAAAAGTGATAGAACATGATCATCATCATCATTCATGTCTTTTTAAGCTGCTGTGCTGCCACTTCTTTCATCTGTTACTCAATGAAAAGACTGTGGTCATGTTTTTAGTACCATGTACTACGTCAGATTAGCGTAACCCAAAATTTTGAATGTGCCTGATTATCATAATGTTAAGGCATTATGGCACTTTTCCACTAGTACCTACTTGGCTCTACTCATCTCAGCTCGGCTCGACTCAACTTGGCCTGGTTTCTTTTCCATAACAATTCATTACCTGGAGCAGAAGTGGGCGGGTTGGAGCGATGCTGCTGTGACGTATTTGATTGTGTGATCTAAACGATGAAGACAACCACACCAAAGATGTGGAACCTGGAGGAGATGATATATGTGCTGCTGGGTCTGTGGCTTTTGTTTGATGTCAAGTTAAAAAATGAGAGAGAGAAGCTTCAAGCGGCGATGCTTTTTAATTTTTTTTTTAGTTCGTCTCAGCGCTGCTCAAAAGTCAGCTGGGAGCCGTGAGCAGCTATGAAGTGACAGAGCTCCTGGTGGATCTTGTCGTTCCTTATCGCCCGTCTAGATCCCTTTTTAATTCTCTCGTCAGCCACCAGGTTTATGAACATCTGCACCTCAGAGTTGGATCACGAAACAGACTTTTGCGCTGCCATTGCCTGTCGAATAAAATGAACAAGAAGCCGCCGTCAGAGTTGCTCTTTTCACTGATGTCACATCCTGACTCAGACGTCTGACTGGCCAACAACCCGACCAATCGGTGGCGTGTAGTGTGATGATGTCAGAAACAGCCCGACTCAGCTTGCTTAGAACATCGGCAGAGTAGCTACAGGAAAAGTATCAACTCAGCAGAAGTAGACCCCTAGTGGAAAAGCGCCAAACCGAGTCGAGGTGATCCGAGCCGGGCTGAGTAGTTACTAGTGGAAAAGTGCCATTAGTGTGACCTCTTTTAGGTTCCTGCAGTCAGGTGGCATTACGTTTGACATTTTTCTTCAGAGACTTTCTTGAAAAGTTACTAAAGAGATATAAAAAGGAAGTAATGCATAAAAAACTCTCAGATGGAAACTGTTACCGGCCTTCGCTCCAGGCATGATCATCTACAGATTCAGTGTGTCTGCATTAAGAGGGGAGAACACAATATTGTAATGAGATAAGCATGCTGTGTGTAGCTCTGCAGTGGTTCTTTTTTTGAATAAATGATGAAATATTAACGAGTTATGGTAGTTTTACATACCAGAGTGTCCCACTGAAATAGTGATGTTAATGCTCTTTAACTAGCCTCAATGTACTGCATTTCAGTCAATATTTCAGACATGTCTACTTTCTTAAAATAAAAAGAGGAAAACCATGGAAAGTAGCCAGCCTTTATTTGAAACAAATTTTTTGATAAAATGCAATATGAGAGTGAGGAGAAAAAAAAAATCTGTACAAATACTAAGAATGATTTAAAAAAAAACCATATAAAAACATCTCTCCCTGGATTTATCTAAGTCACTGCCTGAATTTAACTAAGCAAATAGATAAGATCCTTCTGTTGAAACAGTAGTGCATTGATAAGTGTGTCTTTACTGGCAGCAAATTATTTAACTGTAACTGATCCAGTGAGAAACTTGTTCCAGCCATGTTGGAATGAGGGACCAATCAAGGTCATGTGGTTTGAATCCAGGTCACTTTCAGGGTGCTTGCCTCATCACAGTGAGAGGAGCAGCAGATGACAAGCTGGACCAATCATAACTAGGTTTTGGAGGCATTGTTCTAATCTGGGGTTGCTTAAATTTGTCAAATCTATGCTAAGCAATGGTATGAACCCCAAAATCAACTGACTACCTAAACATACTGCCTGAATAGTTTAGTTTTTTTGCATTTCTTTATTCAGATTTTACCCAATGAAGCCTGGTCCCATGCTGACAGGTGAAGAACTTAACTGAGAGACAGATGTCCCTACTACCTTATGTAAAGTTCCCTGCTGATATTTCTTTTGTCACTGAACTTTTGACTACTTCTTTTCCACAACATTTTTCAGCTGACGTTTGCAGTTAAGTGACTGCAGGGAGAGCATGCAAATATGCTGTCTTGTGGGATTAAGGTTTTTCCTTGCTAATGAGGTGGTTTCATTATTCCACTCCACTATCTACCGTTCACCACCCCCGCTGAGTATTATTTAATTTTGACCATTGCAGCAGTGTTGCATTTTACCAGCAGCTGTCAGTATATTAAGACCAATCTGTTTTATCCAGACAGAGGCTACAGTTATTATTTTATATAGTTATTTAAAGAAAAAAAGGAGAGTGATGAACATTTGCTTGTGTCTTCACAGACTGTTTACTGTCATATAGCCTGCAGGTATGAGCTGGGCTCTTTTTGGAAAGGGGGGAAAAAAACAACAACTTCCTGCGAGCTATATATATATATATATATATATATATATATATATATATATATATATATATATATATATATATATATATATATATATATATATATATATAAAATGGGGTTTAACAATACACTAATCTCACAATACTATTGAGGTCAAGATAACGATATGATATTATAGCAGTATTTTTTTAACAACCTTTAATGAGGAACATATGACTGGAAAAAATGGTCTTTAATTCGAAAGACACAAAACAATGCTGTGCGTTTGCCTTATTGTTACAGTTTGTAATGCTTTTTAACTGTTTAAGTTTTAAAGAGCAAGCCAGGCCAACCATTTTCCACAAACTGAACTAAAGTAAATGTCACGTTTGCATTATGCATCTTCAGTTTCATACAAGTGAAAATATTTTGCCACAAACTGAATAGTTTAGCTCATGTATGACTTGACTTTTTTCTTTTCCAGAAATTGAACAACTAAAATTAAATAAGTAAATAAATGAACTATGAAAAGTCCCAAACTCAAAATGCAACATTACTCTTATTTAGCTTATGACAGAGCTAAGAGCTTCAGCCACATGCTCCCAGCCTGAGGCCGTAGGGTGAACCCCTTTATTGTTTCATCCGCTCCCACCTTTGAGGATGACACAATCTTTACACCATAAAAAAGATTGATTAATGCACCTTAGAAGTAAAAGTTGGGAGCTCAAAACCCTGCAAGAGTCCAGTGATCGGGACCGCAAAACGGTACTAGTTTCTTCTGAGCGTAGTAAGATTTTCGTCTGCGGGTCGAGGCGCGGCCGTCACGTGATCCCGCTGCACCAATAGGATGCGCGTTGCTACACAATATATTAATAAGCCAATATCGGGCTACAGTTTGTCAACTCCATGACACACATCGTGACGTGGCACGATATATTGTTACACTGTGTGTGCGTGTGCGTGCACGTTTTTATCTCTCACAGTTGTGCTGAATGAATAGTTCGTTCAGGAAAAAAGGAGGAAATCAAAATAATCTTTTCCTGACTATTTCATTAAACTCATTAAGAGGGCAAAGGAGAGTTACAGACAAAAAGAGAACATGCCAAAGATGAAGAAAAGTACAAGGATTTGAAAATGGTGGCAGACCTGAACAAACTGCGTCTACCTTCTGCAGGAAATTAAATTAATTTATTTGGAATACATTGTGAGGTAAAACTTTAATCACAATTTTGATCCAAAGGTTTTTCTTCTCGTATTAATACTACATGTATTTGTGAGATTCTTAATTCAGCTTGGTTTGGTAGAAAGCTGTACTTTACATTCTGATAAGGATTTCCAATGTGAGTCTGTGCCTCTCTTTTAAATGGGTTTCAGCAATTAGTTGGTAAGACGTAACCTCTTTTTGCAGTATATCTGCTTTCATTTGCAGCCATTGTAGCTGGGGTAATTGCTGCTTGTCATCGTGCGTTATTATTTCTCTTTGTCAAGTGTATTTCTTTAATGTCTATGTAACTAAAGCACCAAGAAATCATATAATGGACTTTAATTGACAGTGGTTTCATACACTGTTAATAACATTCGCAACATTTGTGTAAGTGTAACTGATCTTGTCACTGTGGCAAAACTAGAAAGCAGTCCTGTTTGGTCTTGCACAGAAGTACAGTGTTACTGCCATGAATGGTGACTTGAATGTGTATGTTTACTGCTTAGACTACCTTGTCATATATACATACATTTGCCATGATACTTGAGACAAATATTTTGCTAATGAGGAATTCCCTTAATGTCCCTATGTGGGAGGGTAGAGGAGATCTGGTGGGGTGGAGTCCCTGTGACGTAGGAGTTATTTTTTCGCAGCACTCATTCTGAAGGAAAGAGGGAGGTGTACAAAGAAAAAGGATAGCCTGTCAGGTTATATAAGGCATGTGGAAAGTCTTGTATTCAACGCTGAAATGTAGAAAAATGTATTTGATCTGTAGATGTAATTCAAATTCATATGTGTATATCAGTGTCTTTTTATTTGAGGAACAGGGTGTGCAAGAGTAAAGAAAAGGGGGAATAGGGGAAGCACAACAACAGAGCCCTTTATGAATAAAAAATCTTGCACTATAAATAGTAAGCCATCCTGGCGGACTGAGCACTGTTCAGGTTTCGATTACCTGGTTTTTCCTCCTCAACTATTTGGCTGTTGATGACTCTAAAACAGGCTCACAATCTTCCTCATCATCTCTTCCATTTCTTATTCATTTGGCCCAAATCTGTCTTATGTTGGATGTGGCCTTTTTATATAATGGCTCTCTCTGTATACATGCGAGTATCTCTCATCTGGCATTGTGATAAATTCTCTTTGGCTAGTTGATGTTCTTACAATAATAATGATCCCATAATTGTATTTTCTTGGCAGTTAGAAACAGAAAAGACAAATGACCACTGCAGCAACCCCAAATTAGATGGAAACTACCCATTTGGTGTCATGTTGCAAGAGCCAGTAGTGTTTCCCCCTTGGTGTCTCATCATCTTAGCCCCTTTCTCGGGTAAAACTGCCCAGGGACAGCTGAGTGACTAAACCAAGCTGCTCAGCTATGACTGACATAAGCCCATCTCCTCGTGTTTAGAAATTGTGTGTGCGCATCCCTTTCTGTGTGCATCTTAAGTACATAATATTCTTTGTTTGTGACTTTGGAGTTTTACTTTCGAGGTAGGTAGTTGGTGTACCCGTCACTCCTGCATACTAATTGCCTAATGTGTGGGAAAAAGAGAGGAAGCACTGCAGGCAGATCAACAAAAGAATAAATCAATATCTAACCTTGGAGTTGCTGCTGCTGTAATTGCCTGAAAGCTTGAAATTCGCACTTTCTCATCTACAGCTTTTAAAAGTATCAATTTATAATGGGAAGCTAAAATTAAATTCACAGTCAACACAACAATCAAAATAGGGGCAGTATAGTTGTACAAAGTGAGTTGGCTCAAGTAAAACAGGCAGAATCATCCATAGATATCCTTATAGTACTTGAGGAGACACGGTGACCTTACTAATCACCATACATTGGCAAAATCTATCTTAAGGACATTTAAGGAATGGCATACATTTTGAAACATGCTTGTGACTGACTGTCATGTTTGCTGTGTTAAAATCCTAGTGTTTGCTAAGAAACTTCAGTGTGCTGAGTTAGTCATCAGTGAGGTTCTTTACATTTTTTTTTAAGAGCTTCAGCATCTAAGCTAAGATTTAGCAGTCAAAACCACGCGCCAACCATCTTATTTCTGCATTAACTCTCACGCAGAACTAAGTTTCGTTGCTGTTTCTCCAATGACCAGTATAGGCTTTCTGCAAAAGTGAGTCGATCTCCATTGACTTCAATGTTAAAATGTCCAAATGTTAAAATGTGGTTTCACATCCAGGACAGCTCTGAGGGGGATGATTTTTTTTTTTTTTGTACCAAGCCAGGAGAGTTTATATCAAGCAATAAAGTTATGTCTAATACACTTGTGATGAATGGCCTACCTTCTACCCTCGCCATCAGTTCTAAAACCATATCCGTTTCTGAATCAGTCCACAGCAGGCAGGCGAGACATAGTCAAGATCAGTACATGTAGTATTGCATTGGCGCCTTAAGTTGGTTTACCATAAAACATTTTTAGCAAAACCGAACTCTGCATCAAATTACTTTTCGATCTGAAAGAAACGTGGCAAGTTCAACATCAGACTTTATTTCTTTGCTGTCCATGAACTGTCTCCAATGGGGACACACTGCCAATTATTTACTTTGGTTTTAGCCCTGTTTTTATTTATTTATTTTTTCCCCCCCCCCGTTTCTTCCCCCTGTACTGGGTGGTTGTGGTGGTGGTAAGGTTCTCCTCCCGAGAGCCTTGGCCATCCTTACTGTTTTTGTTTGTATTTCGTAAAACGGTTACCCTGGGGAAGTACCTACATGAATGACAAGTTCAATGTCATGTTGTACTGAGGATGTTATGTTGCTTGCTACCACCACACATGGCATGAACCGGTAGTTAGTTATTTAGCGTGCTAACTCGGTAGAAATCTCAGCAGCCAAATGCATAGTAATTATTTTTGTGACATGGCTGCACTGATTTCTTCCAATACTCTTGACGTTATTAGGTTATGTTTGGAATTGTAAAGATTTTCTGGTCCTCTAGTGGCCTTTATTTTGACAGTGGCCAGACAGGAAATTGGTAGAAAGAGGAGAGGGTGGGGGGGACACGCATTAAAGAGTGACAAGGCAGGATTTGATCGTGCGAGAGCGATGGCCTCTTTATATCAGGGTGCTTGCGCAAGTCTTGAAAGTCTTAATAAATATGGAATTTTGAAACACTGTTTTCCAGACCTAGAAAAGTCTTGAATTTTGTGTGAAAGTCTTAATAAAGTATGGGGAAAAAATGTATGGTAGAATTTTACAGTATGCTCAGAGGCATTGTGAAATGAGAAATAGAAAGGTAGGCTATACAACTTATAGTTTATATATAAACTATAAAAATAGTTTTCATCAGTCAAAACATAATTTACTGTGAATAATGCATTCGTTCATTGAATACTAGCCTATAAAAAATTCTAACAAACATTTCTAATAAACACAATTGGTACAATCTCAACCAATGAAGTAGGCAGTAGGCACACAAGTATACAAGTACGTAAAGTTAAGGTCTTGGGAAAAAAAAATCAGTTTTAAAAAAGTCTGGGAAAAGTCTGGAATTTTAATTTGGAAAAAGAGCAAGCACCCTGTACATGGTATGGGGGCTCAACCCACTGAGTTAGCCAGGGCTCTATTGTTTTAACCTACATGCTTGCATATTGCTCCTTTTTAAAAGAAACCATACATCATACTTTCATAATTCATTTTATCTCAAGTTTTTGTTTAATTTAAAAGTGTTTTAACTTGCCAGAGCACCAAACTTGCTTGCTCCAAATGGAAAATGGATCTGAACATTTGTGAACATAATGACTTCTTTGTGTTAAGTTAAAGGAACATACTAGAGTTAAATCACTCTAGGTCTATCATTACCTGCTAATGGTGGCAAAGGTGTTTTAGATTGGTAAGCTGGAGGAGCATAATGATAGAGAAAATACTCTATATTTATAAAGAGTTAAGGTTCATTCGAGTTCTGGGTTAAAACACAGTAAACAACATGCGTCCAACTGGCTGACAAGTCAGGAAACAAAAAGTATCCGAGATGACTGGCTGACTCCATTTATTTTTCATTTGTTTTACTGGGCAAGTGGATCAGACATCCCGCTTGCTGAGAAACAGAGTTAACTGGTCTCAGGCAAGTGTGGAAGCGTTAATGTCGAACCCTGGGAACGCCTTAATATTTCAGATGTGGCATGGGGCAAATACCGTCCATTATTAGCTTTCAGTAAAGTTTAAAGTGCTAGGTCTAATGTAACCAAGACAGCATTTGACTGTAAACCAACTGACCTTTCATAGTCCATATTTGCATGTGAAGTAAGGGCATTTTCTGTCTGCTTGGGTCTATTTACTTAACCTAAATGTCTGTTTTTGTGTCCGTTAGATCAATCTGTTTAGTTCAAGAATCAAATCTGCCAAACCAGATAATCTTTGCCTTCATCAAGATGTGTAGGGGAAGTGTTTGTAAGTCTGCTCATTGCAAGAACTGTGTGAGAATGACTCACCTTCTGATAACTGAAAGCTCCACAGTGCTTGAGTGCCAGTGAGTACATATTTAAGCCATGTTTAGTTCTATGCAGGTGTCTTGATAGTGTCTGTGCAGTTCAGCTGGGTTTTCCAGGCTTTAAGTAACTCCACTTGCCGTTGCTATGTGTTTCTCCGTGCCAGTTTATTTTTCTGTATGCAAATACAGAGAGAAAAATACGCTGGGCTTTGTAATTGGGTAAAGGAGGGGAGTAATGAGAGTGAAAAGGAAAGGAAAAAATATGGGGGTGTTGAAGGGATATGGCAGCTTTTCTCTTGGTGACAGAGCCTGTTGCCATGGAGCTGGTCCTCTCATTGGTGGAAGCCTGGCCCAATCGCATAACAGTGCAGATTATTTCATCATTGAGAAGTTTTTCCTCTCTTCCTGTCTGCTATCCAGCCCTCTATTCCATCTTTCTCTTGCCTTATTCTTGTTCTATCTTGCATTTTCCTTTCATACCTCCTTGCTTCTCACACTAAAATAATATGATGAATTACATAAGGTTTATAATGAGCATGGTAGCTGCCACCCAGTTTCATTCTGACACAGTTACATCAGCTGCTCAAGTAAAACAGGCAGATTCATCCATATATCTCCTTATAGTACTTGAGGAGACACAGTGACCTTACTAATCACCATACATTGGCAAGATCTATCTTAAGGACATTTAAGGAATGGCATACATTTTGAAACATGCTTGTGACTGACTGTCATGTTTGCTGTGTTAAAATGCTAGTGTTTGCTAAGAAACTTCAGTGTGCTGAGTTAGTCGTCAGTGAGGTTCTTTAAATTTTTTTTTAAGAGCTTCAGCATCGAAGCTAAAATTTAGCAGTCAAACCCACGCGCCAACCATTTCATTTCTGCATTAACTCTCACGCAGAACTAAGTTTCGTTGCTGTTTCTCCAATGACCAGTATAGGCTTTCTGCAAAAGTGAGTCGATCTCCATTGACTTCAAGGTAAAATGTCCAAATGTTAAAATGTGGTTTCACATCCAGGACAGCTCTGAGGGGGATGATTTTTTTTACCAAGCCAGGAGAGTTTATATCAAGCAATAAAGGTATGTCTAATACGCTTGTGATGAAAAACCATTCCGACTTAGAACACTGGGCAGAATTTATGTTAGAATTATGGACTTTTACACAAAGTGATGTCTTACTTTCGATTAATTGAAAAAATAATCGACAAGAAAATAATTGTTAGTGGCAGCCCTAAAAAGTAGTGACATCTCAATTGGATCTCGTAATTTCTGAATTCTTTCTGAAGGATCGGGTGGAAATGATCAGACTTCTTTAGTTTCTATTTCACTAAATTACATTACTAATTTATATTGTCTATAAATAAGCTTCGCTGCTACAGATTACAAGGGTAGAGCAGACATAACTTTCAGCCTAGAGTAGTAGTTGCCACTATCCAGCTGATGTTGCCATTTTTGTGGATTTGTTGCAATAGTTGGTTAGTTTTCAGGCTCCTCTAGGAACTTTTTTTCAATTACTAACGACGTATATTGCGTTATGTATAGCCATAGCTATTTTCCTCATTAAGGAGTTGGTAATATTGGTGTAAACGTAGCACAAACATGAAACAGGCATCTAGAAATGTCTGCAATTTTGAAATATTTCAAAGTGGAAACTGGTTGGACAAAAAGGACAGAGCTGGCCTTTTTTTATTTATTTTTTTTTAGTTTTTTCTTCTTTTTTGTAGTTTACCAAAGTATTGGATCGAGACGCTGTATCAGTTGATACTCAATCAAATGACTGACCTCAACTCTGGAGCAAAAAATGCACTATTTATGCGATTATATAGTGCATAACACCCCCTCACCCCTACCCACCAAGAAAAAAGTTCAGGATCAGGATTTTTTTTGCCACTCTCCACCCTGAACATGACACTCACTACATCAGGTACAAGATACTTAGAAACATCATTGAACCCCTGCAGATTAACTTTGTTAAAAGTTAAAGAAATTCTGCAGTATTTACATTTTTGGTTTATTTTTTTCTTCATTGTTAAAAGTGAATGTTTCATTGCTCTTATTCACATCTTTATACCTGTCCTACAAGTAATCTTTTATTGATATACAAAACACAAATTTCTTGCACTCTTACCTTTTATCAATAATATAGCTTATTGGGATTCTCTCTGCTTATTTTTATACTTTTCTCATTTATTCTCTCCATACACCTTCTATATCTTCAATACGCAGCACATACAGTAGCTATAGTTTCTAACTCTTGAGAGCAGTAGAAGGAAAGGGCTACAGAAAGGTAGATAGGTAACTAGGGAGGGAGAGGAAGGAACGAAGGGGAGAATGAGTCATAGCTCGTCCCACAGGACTGAGTGGGCTGGCTGAGTGGAGGAGGATGGCGTCAGCAGCAGGCCTGACAATTTAAGAAGACACATTAAGAGGAAGAAAGAGATGGGGGAGAGAAGAGAGTTAACATTTTATAGTAGGTGGATGAATGCAGACATTGATGAGAGGGGCTGGTATATGTGTGTGTCTGTGTCCGGGGGTATCCTGTCAACATTGTGAAATTGGTAGAGAGAAACACACGGACAGAGATGAAATGGAAGATGAGAAATCCTGTGTTCCGGTTGATTTAACGATTCATGTTGCCTTCATTAGCATTTGTGTTATCGTATTTTATTGGCTACTGTATCTATACATATTTTATGAAAGTGAAGCACACGCTCTGTCATACCTCAAATGTTCCTGGACTGTTCCTCTACAGTTAAAAGTGCTTTGCCAGGCCCCTCTTCCCCTCCCTGCTTGAAATTGTGCAACCAACGCAGAGGGGAATCCTCTCTGACACAGTCGAGCACTGGTGCACTCTCGCTGTGAGGGCTGCTGATATATGTGCAGTCACTGAGCTTGCACACACTCTGTCATTACTACACACACATCAGCCTCCACTCCGTGAAGACATAACCTTACTGCCTTTGGTGAAAGGAGTTCTGTGTGACGTCAAATGGGCGAGGTGCGCAGCTGAATATAGAAGAGCCGAATTGCGTTGAGCTGCCTGTGTGTGTCTCCCACTTACTTCTGTGGGTTTGTATGTGCATGCTCACTCCTCTTTGCAGCGCTCTGCGCCTCCATTCACCATTACCGGTACATTCATTTCTCATTCAGCCGCTGCAGCGAAAATAGAGAGGCAGGTTTTTGCCATGCATGCTTTTTCATTGTGAAATTTGAAGTAATTTAATGAATGAAATATTTATTCTGTGTAGCAGATTAGTACCAAGAAGGAAATATGAAAATCCTGTTGTTTTTTCTGTTCATTTGCACACACTGTGCAACTTAAAATGAATCACAATTAGACAACGCAGTTAGCCAAATATGCAAATCAATGCTTTTTGACTACATCACCACTTAAGATTCATAAATTTGTCCTGAAGATAAAATTTGACCAGATATGAGTTCATCACTCATTAAGACTTGCTATAAACATTTTATCTACTTTTTTTTAGCTGCTGTGTAGAAGAATTCCTCTGATACCTTTGACTTGTCCTGTTGGAAAACGTTGTAACTGGACAGCTATTTTGACAGATCACATATGGTATGGATTATTATGTTAGGTTATCCACCTTTTGGATGTAGCCATATACATTTCTGTCTTAATACTCACAATTTTGAAAAGACAATAAATCAGCGTGGAAACCACTTGTTTCACCCACGGACGTTCTTGATGTAACCTGAACCAGTGAGCAGGACTCTCTGGTTTAGCTAATTGCCTGTCACCATGACAGTCTTTGAAAGTGTACAAAACTAGTCAATTGATTAGGACTGAATGGAGGCAGGAGTGGCTAACTTTTTTTTCTGTATATGCTCTTTGACCATACTGTGAGGGAGATTACAGTTTATGAACAGAAAAGTTACATCAATTTCCTAACTCAATGCATTGGAATTAATTAATAATTTTTAACATATTTTCAACAGTTAGTTTCATGGTATTTGAGAGTGGCTTGCAAATGTCAGAGATTTAGTATTATAAATTAAAAGATGCATGGAGGAATGTTTTGGGGAAAGTAGCGTTGGGAACCAATGATAACAGCATTCCTCCGGTTCTTCGAGACCAGGGATCTCTAAATTATGTTTAGTACTCACGTGACGTGAACATACATTGTGACCACAATTCATTTGAGCATTTGGACCAGAGACATTTTGCTACAAGTACGTTGGATCAAGTTAGAGATTAAAAGAATGATACATGGACCGGTGAGGTCTTGTTAGCATATTATGCCAACGTAAAGGTCCAGCGGAGGGTTTTCTTTTAATATCAATCGCTATAACCTTGGTGTATGACTATTACTATTTTTATTTTTTATTTTAGTAGCATCCATTGTTAATTCGTTTCTTCTTCTCTTAATTCTTTTGCGGCACTCTTGTTTTTAGTCATTTTTTATGCTGCTGGCTGTTAGTGAAAAGCAAAAAATGTGCACTACTGTCACCTCGTGGTCGATCGTGCTATTTCCAAAGGTTTTTGTGTGGCGCTACAGCGTAGTGGAGACACGCCGGCCGAAGGGGCTGAGAAAACCGTTGGCCCTGTATTTGCATACCTGGATCCAGGATTTTTGTTGTTGATGTTTTAGGCCTTGGCAGACATACTTGGCAGGCATACTACTGTCATATTAAGTGACAGTAAGTTTACATGTGCTTGTAGCTTGAATAGGCATATTAATATTGCTGTTGTCCTTGTGCCACTGTACAAACATGGGAGGGAGAGTAGATTTATTGACCAAAGTACATCATATTCTGTTGTGATATTGCCACCTTTCATGTTCCCAGCTTCCTTCTTTTCTTGGTTGATCTATTGTGTCACACACCAAGACAGTTGACGAACAAGTCAGTTGACGGAGAAATTGGTACCATGGCATGGTCATGCCAGGTATGGCTATGCAAAGATTCAATACTTCATTGCCATATTGATGATTGGAAGTTGATTGAAAATTGTTGCAGTAGGCTTTACACCGTAACGATAAAAACACTCAACGATCACACAATACATCCTCACAAATCTAGACAATCAACTAGAATCTAGGCTCCAGAGTCAATACTAAAATAACACTGAAAATACAACATAAATACCATAAGAAAGTTGATACCATAAACGTAAGAAAGTTGGGACCATAAAAAAAGAAACTGGCATAACACCATTCATAGGTCCATTGTTAAAAACTGAAATTAATAGTCTGATTTAAAAAGTTATACAGCCTGAAATAACATGCCATTATAAAATGTAGTGGTTCTTCTGTTCATCTTTCTTTCTGTGTGAAAGGAGATGGTAAAAAAAAAAAAGAGTTGCGAAGATAGGAAGAGTTTTAAAATGTTAACAAGTTCGCCTTCAGCCTGATCCTGTAGATGTAACTACTGGACTGGGACTGTACTGCCAGTGCTTTTTGAGAAAGGGAGCACAACCCTATTGAGCTGATTCTCCTCCTCTGCAGACACACTTCCAAACCAGACAGTAATAATAGTAATAGTACTAATAGTAATTTCACTGTGCTCGGACGCTGGCCCAGCGACAATAAAGCTTATTCATTGATTTCATTCATAACATAGGTCAAGAGCTGCCTGATAAAACTGTAGCAATCTTTTGGTCGACACGCCAAACCTTTTTTAGCTACTTTAAAAGGGATGGTCTCATGTTGGAGTTCAGTTATGTTACAATAATTGCAAAGTGAGGCTATCTAAAATGCTGATATTGTCTACCTAAGAAATTGTCATGATGCCACCTACCAATGATAAACTATTGTAGACATCAGGTTTGGCTCCAAGGGAAGTGTCTTTATTATTATGCCCTATTTTTCCCAGAGAAATTAGTGGTACACCCTTGATCCAAACATTTATTGTTTAGAGGTCCATTTGTGGTCACCTTCAGTCGTGTGAAAATGTGCCTCCTTTCGATTATAATGTTTTAACTATGTGAATCTACAATACGTCAATATACAGAGGAGTTCATGTTTGACTCAATGACTGCAAGGTTCCCATGTTGTACGTTTGTAAAACAAGTTAAATTCCCTGCCTTTCCATTACTGTGATATGGGGAGTTTGGGTTTCTTTTTGTGGCTAATTTATAAGGTGACAGAGTACTGCGAGTTCTCCCTCTTTTATTTTTTTCTTGGTAATTTTTCTAAGCAAAATTTGTGTTTTCTCTGCTTCCATCCATGTTTTAATTTTTAATATCATGGTTGTCCCTTTTCTTCTCACTTTACTCACTCAACACATACAGCAGCAGTTGAGAATGACGTTATCATCTCCCTGGCAACCGTGTGTGTGTGTGTGCGCGTACCCACGCTGAGGGAACCTGCAAGGGAGTTTTGCTGAGACCATAGAAGAAACAGGAGGAAGAAAAGACCATAGATAAAGCTGGCTTATTCATATAAACTCTATTAATGGCTCTAATTGTCATCTTTTGTTGCAGCTCCTTTCCATCAAGACAGCTTACACATGAGATGTAAGATTGACTTGTGAAATGAATACAGGGCTATTTTGAAACCAGTCAATGTGACTTACAGTACAGTGTGTCTGTATTTTGCGCTGCTGTCTGGAAAGTTTCTGCAAGCGGAGCGGGGTTTGGGGCGTGTGGGTGTTCTGGTCCGTGATGTAGTGCTGATACTGCTGCTGATGACGACTTTGCTGCTGCACTGCCTTGCTCTTGTACACACTGGGATTCCCTTCCTGATTAGTTCTCTCATTTAATTTATTTTGGAGCACAGTGGTATCAAAAGGGACATGCAATAAATGGCACTTATCCATGAGGCAGTCTGATGGTAGCAGTTGCATAAGTGATGCCGGATTTCCTTTTTTGAGTCTTATGTCACTATTGCAATCCTATATATGTGGTATTTGTATACTTCTTTAATTTGACAAGGACAAAAGATCTACTGTTAATCTCTGGACGAAGAGGCGTGTAGGCCATATTAATCATTTGCTAATGATTGTGTGCTCTCAGGGTCAGAAACTAGATTATGAATGTGTGTTATGTTGGTATCATTTTTTTATTTTTGTGAATAGGTTGAAGTTACTGAATGGAGAGTATTAGTCATTGATGAACAGCCATTCATACCTTTTTTTTTACGTTTATTTAAATGAATCCAAAATTAAGAAGACCTTGCAGGGAGTACATTCTACAAGGGTTCATTTGGAAACCTGGAGCATGTTTGGCTCAACATGCACTTTACAGAATGTGCACCTTAATTTTTAGTCTGGGGGTTGTCAATGCGAAGCTTCTGCTTTCTGACTTTTTTTTTTTTTTTAAACTTCTTTTTATTGGGGTTTTGCATTTTTCAAAACATACAGAAAATAGAAAATTAAAACTGCATGGTTTCATACATAAATATTTTGATACAATAGAAACAAAGGCATTCAAACTAAAGAAAAAAAAAAGGGGGTGTCATGTTACATCCGTTTTTACATTCATTTTCCCCTACATGGGTCTTTCTTGTTAAAATAATCCATAAAAGGTTGCCATATGGAGTAAAACATGTGTTCCTTCTCTCTTAATGAGTATTTTATTTTTTCTAGCTCCAAGTATTGCATTACATTGTTCAACAAGGCTGCATGAGTTGGGGGTTTTTTCTGCTTCCAATTAAGCAGTATCAATCGTCTTGCTAATAATGTTACAAACCGAGTAATGTTGTTTTGGTTAGATGAGAGTTGTACAGTGATAGCTTTCACTCCAAACAATGGTGCTTTCTGACTTTTTTGAGTATGTGATTTTGAAAGAAAAGTAAGAATATCAACAATGGTGTTATCTCTTCATAGTAATAAAACAAAGAAAGGAAGCTGTGGTAAGGTACTTTATAGGTCCTTTAATTTAAAAAGGAATTAACTTCAGCATTCTTGGCTTTGTGAGATGCTGCATATCATATATTTTTTGTTTAGGAAGAATTTTCAAAAGAACAAGCCAATTCTAATATGCTGCTCTTTAAAAAAAACAAAACAAACCAGAATGGTTCTCAAATTGTACAAAACACGTTTTAAACAGTGAGGAAGGTGGTCGGATAATGAACAGTTAAGCATTTGGGTGTTCATCTTTAAATCCCGTGTGCCAGTTATCTCTGAGCTCTCAGCTGCTCTCCCCCCCTCCCTGCCAGAATTAGCAGCAGCAGCAGTGATGAGTCACGCAGTGTGTGAAACCTGACGTCATTCGTGTCTTCCTCCTCTGCTCTTGTTGTCCAGGGCTCCTGACTGTAGGCAAGACCATGCTGCTGCCGTAAGCCAGAGGCAGAGAAGAGAGGCCCCAGACGACCTCTGAGGCGGTGGTTGGCCTGTCGGTGTCCTCTTACCCCCTTCTCTGGCTGGCAAACTGCTGCCTCTTCTGTTCACCTGAGCACTGTAAATATAATTCACTTGCTGTTTGTTTTTTAATTTTGTGCATGCCGTTATTGCTTCCACTAAAGGTGTATCTATTAAAGTAAATCCGTGCTATAATTGGGAATATTAGTCCTCAATGTAATTAGTCATTGATATATATTAGTTTTTACACAGTGATTATTTAGATTGGTTCATTTTTATTTAATGCATCTTTACAAAGCTTCATGTTAATCAGTTTTTTGCACCTTTTTCTTATAAAACTATTTGATAGGTATTTAGAAAAATGGGTTCAATACTTTTCAGGGATGACTTATGAAACAAACCAATGCAGTATGATGTGATTTAATTAAGTTTAATGTTCTTTTAATATTATGTTGGATAGATACTTTCAACTAACTAAGTCCAAGTATCTTTGGTATTCACTGCACAAGAATCTGTCACTCTGTAACAGGTTTAATATGGACTCAAACCAGAAAACCTTTTTGCATTGTTCCAGTGTCAAGTAAAACGAGAGTTTTTCTTTGATCTTTGATTAACTTGACTCATAAGTGCTTTTCTTATTCAACATATAGCTGTTTAGTTCCAATAGCCAATCCGATAGTTCTCTTTGCATTTACAAATTATGAAAACAAGTGCAATACAAGTTAAAATGAATACACTTAATGTCAATCCAATCCATAATAGTCTAGTTATAATTCAGTTCAGTCCAGTTTATTATATTTTTAGTCTTAAGACCCAACCAAGCTAAGGTTGAAAATGCATACCATCCAATCATCAGTTTAATTCAGTTTCAATACCTGAGGATGTACAGGGCAGAGGGCAGCAGTGGAGAGGGACTGACTCCTTTAACAACAAGACACCTACAGTAAAACCAGACTCAGGGAAGGAAGTCATGTGCTTTCACTGGTTGGGGTATAAGAGGATAATTCAAAGATACAAACTAGGGCTGGGCGATATGGACCAAAAGTCATATCTCGATATTTTCTAGCTGAATGGCGATACTCGATATATATCGATATTTTTTCTGTGCCATAATTGGGGTTTCCCCTGAAGCATTATAGCATAGCATCTCTGTTAGCTTCATTTTTTTCTGAGGCAAACCCTTAAAAAAACAGTCAGTTTTAATACAAAGCCTCGTGCCAAATGTCACACAGGTTCCTTTATTAACAGAGGTCTGCACAATATCAAAATGTAGAAAACAAATGAAATAAAAATAAACTGCCTGCATATATAGAATAAAAATGCTTCTTGAATAAAATAAAACAAATATCCCTTTCCTGCATAACAATTAAATTAAAATACACTGTGCAATTAATACAATGTAGACAGTAACAGGCAGACTTTTCCACTGAGGTTGACAGTTGTGCAAATAACAAAACATTTGTGCAAATCTCAAATAAAACATTCAAGTCAATTTGTCACAAAATAAGCTATATCAAAATCATAAAAAAAAAGGTAAAATCGATATAAACGATATTGTCTCGTACCATATCGCGTTTGAAAATATATCTATATATATATATATATATTAAAATCTCGATATATCGCCCAGCCCTAATACAAACCAAGGCAAAACATTTGCTATGGGAAAAGTAGAGAAAGAAAGCAACATAAACTACACTAAAGCAATTGCAACATACTGTATATTGGGTATGTTAAGTGAATGGAGCAGAGTAAAGAAAGGTTCCCCAGCAGTTTATCAGGCATGTACAGCAAATGGAAATCATTTCACTGAGTAAACTGTTATTTTTATACAGTTTTTTCTGTGGTGTGTTGTATCCCTGTAGCCCTACCCCATAGGTAAAAGCTTGCTATGGATTGTCCCTCGCTCCTTGCTGCAACCCAGCCTAGTACACTGCCTTAGTGGGATCTTCGTACCCTTCTGTGTGGTTCCAATCCAGACTTATTATAAGATTCCAGCACAGATTTGGTACCGCCTACAGGTATATAGTGTAGAATTAACTCTCCTTTTGATTTTTTTTGTTTTGTTTCTTCTTTTTTTCTTGGCAAATATTGCAGGTGTTCTGCCAGAGCCTGGAATTTCAGTCCTATCTTATGTTGCTTTTGTTGCAGCTGCTGTTGGGTCCTCCACCCAACCCCCTCCCCAGTCCCACCCTCTCCCCCTCCCCTAAGAAGATGTCAGTGAGCCTGGCAACGGACATCCAGCAGGAGGGAGAGAGCGGGCCTCTTATCGATCCCTGCAGTAGAGGCAAGACCTCCCCTCAGCCACAGGGTACCAAAGAAGGGACAGGAGAGGGCCTGGATCCAGATGAAAGCTCTGCACAGGATACACAGGTAGGAGGAAGTGGCACTTTAAATTGTAGTAAATATTCAAGACCATTGAACATGTTCTGCAATAGGGGTGTAACAATATATCGTGCCACGAAATTTTGCGATACAAAAACGATACGTGTCGTGGAGGTGACAAACTGTATCGTGATATTGGGTTATTAATATTAATCTATTGTGTTGACCAGCAACGTGCATCCGACCGCGCGTACCGACCACGCCTCGACCCGCGGACCAAAATCTTACTCCGCTCAGAAGAAACTAGTACCGTTTTGTGGTCCCGATCACGGGACTCTTGCATGGTTTTGAGCTCTGAACTTTTAAGTCTGGTGTAGAGTTAAGGCTTACCTTTATTAAATTAAACCTTTTTCGGGTCGTGAGTAGGATAAACACGGAGACAACTTCTGCTGAGCTCCAGTGTACTTTAATGTCCCTCAACAGTGTAGGATTTTAGAACATCAACACAGCACCTAGTGCCGTACTGTGGCGTATCACTCCGCCCAATCTAAAACATACTAAACGCTACATATAAACTGACTAGTGTCATTACAGTCCCTGATTTACAGAATATAAATAATATATTTATAAAATAATGAACCCTGAATTACCAAAATAACCTTGTTAACAAAAATAAATCTCTTATATCTTACTCTTATAAGGTGAGCATGTTTTATGATGTAAAATTGTATGTATTTATTTACTTTTATTTTTTTATTTAATTTTAGTTGTTAAATTTCTGGAACAGAAAAAAGTCAAGTCATACATGAGAGAAACTATTCAGTTTGTGGCTAAATATTTTTACTTGTATGAAACTGAAGATCATAATGCAAACCTGACATTTACTTTTAGTTCAGTTTGTGGAAAATGGTTGGCCTGGCTTTCTCTTTAAAACTTAAACAGTTATAAAGGACTACAAACTGTAACAATAGGGCAAACGCACAGTATTGTTTTGTATTTTGTGTCTTTCAAATAAAAGACATTTTTTTCTAGTCATATGTTCTTCATGCAAGGTTGTTAAAACAATACTGCTATAATATCGTATAGTTATCGTGACCTCAATATCGTGTATCGTACCGTATCCTGAGATTAGTGTATCGTTACACCCTATTCTGCAATAAAGTCGGGACCACAGACTTGAATTACCATTTGGGACAGATTCTCTCCTGGGGTCTTTTTCTGTTTGTCGAGTAGCTAAACGAGGGACAACATAAAATATCTATAGCTTCACTGTTAGCAATGTTATTGTGTATATGTAAACATAATCTATTTAGTTAAATACTAAACTCATTTTCCTATGTCCAATTAATTTGCACCCTGTTATTAAAAGGATTAATACATTCTTCTTGCAGAAGCGGGCTCCTAACCACAGCCATGGCAGGAAAAGGCCCAAGGTAAGTTATTTGAGAACATGGGTTTGTTTCTTTATTCATGTCTAACTCGGGCAAATATGGTTTTCCAAATTCACCTAAATTATAAAATGCTTGCTGGTTTGTTGCGTAAGAGAATGGTCCTATCAACTACAGTGAACTACCTTCATAACAAAATTGTCTTAAAATCATTTATCTTTTTAGAGAGTTAATATGTTGATGATCTAAGTAAAGTTATGGGAATAAAACAATAAAGAACACTGGTTATACTTTATAACTTGGTGTTTGTTTCCATAATAATAATAATAATCCCAAATTAGAAAATGTTTGCATCATATGAAAGAGCAGATGAAAATCAATAACACAGCACTGTGGAAATGTATTTTGGCATTTATTTTGAACCCAAGATACTACGTCGGGAACTTGTATTACAGATTGTTTTTCTCTGGAAGAAATGGGCAGAGACAGAAAGCACCATCTACACTATTACAAGTCCAAAAGCCAGGCGCTGGGTCGTATCAGTTGGGAGAGTTAATTTGCACCTCTATATTGGCACCATTAATGCAGAAAAGTACATTGAGGTTTGCGAGCAACATGTGCTGCTTTTAAGACATTTTTTTAAAGATATATCTGTGCATCTTTCAACAAAACCACATTCTGTAGATTTACAAAGACATGGCAAAGCTCTTCTATTTATCATGGAACATAGACTTTCAAGGTTACTTTGAAATAACGGTAATGAGCTTTACAATCTTGAAAGGCCATGTAACATATTAAAGTTCTTGTTTGTCCTTTTAAAAACGAAGTCACAGCACAACTTTGGGGCGCAGTAAAAAAGGGTCACCTCTTCCTCATTCACATCAGGTGAAGGAACCACTTTATTTTAGAGCTGGGAAGAGCCCCCGCCACTCTACCTCAGTATTTTTTTTTTTTTAACAATTAGTTTTACGCATAATATTTGTGTCATCACATTTCAGTCCAATGCCAAACTGCCAAAGTTGGTACGAAGCTTGGCCGTATGTGAGGAGTCCTCTGGTCCATTCTCAAACGACGGACCTCCAGAATCGGTAACTTTGCTCTTTCATGACTATTTTCACGATACTTACTGTAGTTTCTATTCTGCAGAGACAGCCCAGCTTGCAATTGTTTGTTCAGAGAACTGCTTATGTTTAATCGATGATTACGAACGGCTAAGAGTTTACTTAAAAAAAAAAAAAATGATTGCATCTATTTTCATGGTAATGGTTTGCAATTCTTCTAGGATATCATCCAGCTTCACATAAGCTGTCCATCAGACAAAGAGGAGGAAAAGTCCTCAAAGGACGAGTATGAAAATGAGGAGAAGGAGAAGAAAGACAAGACTCCCAGAAAGATGTTGTCGCGTGGTAAGATCCAGCTTTGTGGTGCTTGTTGTGGGCACAGTAACTTATCAGTAACTTATATGGTCTTTATTAGGTGTCCCTTTACTCCTACAAGACTGAGTGCAAGATTTATGTTTTTCTTCTATCACTTTCCTCCTTCACGTGTCTTTCTCACATCAAAGAATGTCTCATACACAGTGCCTTTCCACAAGTGCTCATCCCTGTGAGAACAGAATGAACGCTTGACTCGGGTATACAGGACGGTCTCAGAAAATTAGAATATTGTGATGAAGTTCTTTATTTTCTGTAATGCAATTTAAAAAAAAAAAAAAAAATGTCATACATTCTGGATTCATTACAAATCAACTGAAATATTGCAAGCCTTTTATTATTTTAATATCGCTGATTATGGTTTACAGTTTAAGATTAAGATTCCCAGAATATTGTAATTTTTTGAGGATATTTGAGTTTTCTTAAGCTGTATATTTATAATATTAAAATAATAAAAGGCTTGCAATATTTCAGTTGATTTGTAATGAATCCAGAATGTATGACATTTTTGCATTACAGAAAATAAAGGACTTTATCACAGTACTCTAATTTTCTGAGACACTGTATGTATACTAAGTGTGAACTTAATTCAAACTAAGTTCAAATTAGGCCCTTCTCCCCAGCACTACAAACAAGTCCAGCAGAAAGAGTTCAGAAAGTGGTAGAAAGCAAAGATAGGAGGATGCCTAATCACGTTTTGTTCAAAGGTTGCAGCCCAAGGCCATTCTGTACCCAGCAAATGAGAAGAAACAATGTAATGCAAAAGGCGTGTCTGCAGATAGATAACCACCTCACACTTTGTAGGTCATAGGACATGGTTTTTAGTGAATCTGTTTTTTTGTTTTTCCTTTTTTAGAAGAATATTTTACTAAGATTTAATATTCCTTTAATTTATTTTACTCTCATCTTCATGAGTTTTGATAAATGGATTTCATTGTTCACATGTGTACAGTTAGGTCATGTCATTACAACAATACATATGTTTTACTTTATATAAATACAGTAACCCTAAATAACGGTAACACTTTTCATGCAGTGTTCTGTATTAGTAAAATTATTTTATGATACAACAAGCCATAGGATTGAGATCATTTGTTTAAAAAGGCAATGAGATCCCTCTCGACTTGTTTTAATTACTTACTCTTCACTGTTGCACCTTGAGGCCCCTCAGGAGTGATTATACTGAGAGCAGAGATGAAATGGCACGACTGTCTAGTGAAGTGGGAAATGGGAGGGCAGAAATGATCCCTTGAAGAATGTGTGTTTGAGTGGGTGCGCAAAGTACAACAGCCAGCTTTCGTCTTTGGTTATTCGCTGCTAATGTTTATCCGTCCTGAACAACCTAGATTGCCATTGATGGTGTGATGAATGACCGTTTTAGGATGCTCATATGTCTATACAGTCCGCTTTGTTTTACTTTTTTAATTGAGAAGAGTGAGAATTGGAAAATCTATTCTCTTAACCTTTTTTCTTTCTTCTAACAGACTCCAGTCAGGAATATACTGACTCCACGGGCATAGATGTGCATGAGTTTTTGGTCAACACACTGAAAAACAATCCCAGGTATGAGATTAATACCAAAGAACAGTCGCAGTAATGAGTGAAGAATTACGATAATTGATATATATATATTTGGCAGGTTAGGTTGTCACTGATGTACATATGTATTAGTATAACCAGGTTATTTAGATATGGTATGCAATTTTGGAGAAGTATCATCTAAAATTATTTAAAAGTTTTTATTTGATGTGGGTTTTTGATAAATCCAAAATCTTCAATTTCGTAATTGATTAGTGACATAAGGGTAAGTTACAAGTCCTGACTTTTGGTTTCTTGTTCTTTTGTCTCCTTAAAATCATAAAATTATTGCATTAATATATGTGTATAAACAACAGAAGGCAAACTTTGGAAAACATCATTAGAAAATGTTTGAAGGAACTAATTTCATTGGTGGTGGAGGTTACTTCAATTTAGTTCCAGCTCTGATCACTCTCTCTTTCCCACTTTGGCACACCAGGGATCGAATGATGCTGCTTAAACTAGAACAAGATATCCTGGAGTTCATTAACGATGACAAGTAAGCCATGGTCTTCATAATGCTTCATTTTATTTAAATCTAGCCCCCCTCCATTCATTACTTATTTATAGATCATGAGATAAATATGTTGTAGTTGATACATTTGTTCTGTATGGGGATAGTTTGAGGTTGACTTTTTTTGCTTAGACTTTGTTTCACTTAGAAACAAAATTTTATCTAGGTTATTGTTAAGATGATATCATCTTAAACAACTCAGAGCTCCATTATTTTGCCAACAATGTTTCTCATAATTCTGTCATTTGTGCCACTTGCAGTAACCAGTATAAAAAGTTTCCTCAGATGACTTCTTATCATCGAATGCTGCTGCACCGCGTGGCGGCCTATTTCGGCATGGACCACAATGTGGATCAGACGGGCAAGGCTGTCATCATCAACAAGACGGGCAACACACGCATGTGTGTTTAATTTCTTGACATGTAGCATTCAGGCTGTGCAAAACATGAGCCGTTTCAACATCTCTTGCATTTTGTCTTGTTTTATCAGTTTATCTCTGTTCATATATAATGTATTTTCATGTTTAACATCCTGGTAGAAGTGTATTGCAAAAATAGGAGAAGAGAAATCATCCTGGTTAATGCTTTTAAATATTAGGAGTTTTTATTAAAATCTACTGGCCAAGTTTGTAGTGGTATGGAATATTAGGTGCAATTTAAATGAATGACAATAAATGAACTGTACAGATATCGTTGAGAAGGACATATCAACAAATTGTGTTATACTTAAAAACAGTAGTTGGTAAGATTTGAAGGGCTGATGATGAAAACAAAAGAAACGGCGACTATTCAAAGATTCAGGATTTTTAACCTTCCTACGCCAGTTGTGACAGAACATTGAAGTAAAAATTACTTTTACAGCTTTTGTTTTCAAACAATTGAAGTTAAAGTATAAAAAGGATAACTTTTAGACATCTTTCAATTCAATTAGGTTTTAACACGTTAAGGTTATAAAACGGAGTAAAGCAAACAAAATGTGTTAAGATTTGATCTTCAGACATATTTTTATATTCACCGTGAAACGTTTCGTCATGACTTCTGACAAAATTATTTTCAATTTTGCAAAGCTTTTTTAAAATTCCCTCCTTTTTTCAATTTTTTTCAACAGCCCAGAACAAAGGTTCTCAGAACACATCAAGGATGAACGTAACATGGACTTCCAAAAGAAATTCATTCTTAAGCGAGATGATGCTAGTATGGACAAAGACGATAATCAGGTAGGCTGGTTTTCACCACTCAATACCTCAAAATAAAATGTACATAATTATTCACAATTATGTACAATTTCTGATCATGGGGGTCAGTCATGATGTGTCAGTTCTGAAGAGATTCTCCCTTGAGACTCTGCTGGTAACAGTTTTGATGTAATTGGAGGTTGATGGTTATGTGGAGCCTTTACTGAAAGTGTGTGCTCAGTTAATAAGCCTCCTTGAAGGAATCATGGTGTTAGGTGTCCAGCAGTACATAGTGTGTGTGCCCCTGTGTTAAGATCAAATTGAGCTGGAAACAAAAAAACTGTGAAAAGCTTTGCCCAGAAAAAGTGGAGGATCAATGCACTAGTTAACCATCATTTAAACAGCAAGTTTTGTGCGTGCGAATAGTGCTCCGTCGTTCAGTGGTCACTGAACTGCTCGGTGCTGCTCTGCCTCTCTCAGGTATAGATTCTGAATGCAAAACATTTTTAGAACTGAGAGTGAGAGAAAGAAAAGCGAAACAGAGAAGTGGTTAATGGTGTAGAAAACATCAAAAGGACACATTTTATTATTTTATATATTGATTTCTTGGTTATAGATTCTGTTTTTTTTTTGTTTTTTTTCTTTTTGGATTCTGGATTTTGTTTCTCAGGTTTTTTTTTTGTTTTTTTCTTACCATACATGATGTTTTATAAACACAATAGTTTTGTGGGATGTTCCAAATTCTGGTTTTGAAACTCAAAAAGGTGTTTTAGAAAAATATGTCCAACTTGTGGAAATTAGAAAAACATTTCTACTTTTAACCACATCCCTAATACTCTTAACGATTGAAATAAAGAAAATATATAAAATATGTTTTATGTAAAAGGATACTGCTCCTATAAGCAGACTTCATGGAACATTTCTCTAAATAATACATTTTATTCGCAGGTGCCTTTTTAATGACACTCCAGGTCAAGCAGAATGCACAATAAAGACAATAAAACATAGACTATTCAGGAAAAAAATAAAAAGTTGTTACTGGGATAACAATAGCACAATGCTTGTCCATGAGGATGGTGTCAAAGATGTTCTGCCATAGATGTCAGACATCTATGGTTCCTGACGTGTTAATGCTTTTATAATATACAGATTGTCACTTTTTTCCATAGCAGAGTTAACCGTGAGTGCATGTATTGATGGGAACATTGTGTTTGATAAGATATTTCAGATTGATTGCCTAACTTTAGGTTGTTTGTTTTCATAAATGTTAGATTCGTGTGCCACTGCAGGACGGGCGGCGTAGCAAGTCCATAGAAGAGCGAGAGGAAGAGTATCAGCGGGTACGAGACCGGATCTTTGCACGGGAAGTAAGTATTGAACCTGAACAGGGTTGCAAATACTTTTTAGGACAGATTCAAATCAGATTACAAGGTATTTAGTGTCTATTAGATGTGGTTTCTGTCTACTTTTGATTGGTATGTTTGAGTGGGACAAAATTACTAGGTTTTGCTTGTTACTTTGATATGAAGCAGTCTCAAAATGCAAATAGCACACTAAAGATATCTGTAAAATATGCACAATTTATTCAGAGGGATTTTCGTCGTCTTAGACATTTTTTCGGTAAAAGAGAAGAGTAGAAATATGTAGCACTATTAAATTTGCAGAAGTGATTTTGTACCTAAAAATTAATCATTCATTCATTTATTGAGGGGGTTCTTAAATCTCATATTGGCCGCCACTGCTTTAAGTGACATAGCACATTCTGAATACATATACAGTATGTCTAAACTTGAAAGTTTCTGAAATATGAAAAGAAAAAAAATACAAACCTGAATTCTCCTAAAATAATTTTCCATTTCATAATGTGCAGGTGTCCTTTTTCTTGCAGTCCTCTCAAAATGGCTACATCAATGACAACAGGTAAGATTATGTGATCTCCTGGATACTTTAGTGTGTGTGATTCCTAAGACTCAGTCGTTGCAACCTCTCCATTTACTGATATAGTTTGCCTTTTAGGTTTCCGTTAAGATAGCTAGGTACCTGTAGGCCCTAACATATACTAAATGTGACTGTATACATTTGGATGATATAAATCTGACATCCCTGGCAAAGTTTTCTTTTCTTTTTTCTTTTTAATTTGCTAGTAAATGAGAATTTACATTTAATAGCTGATTTTTAAATTATAATTTTCAAGCAGATGATTATTAAGCATTGTCAAAGTTTTCTTGCCAGATTTTTATATATACACATGCTGTAATCTCTTTCAGAAAGATTTGGTGTAGCATTTCTTTCTTTTTTCTAGGAAACAGTTTTCTCACATGTCAGTTGTGTTCATTCTCCATCCCTGTGACCATTTAGCTTAATTGATTAGGAGATGATATGCTGAGAGAGATGAGAGGTGTGGGCTTCTCAAAAGTTATTTTCTGCCTTGTGTGTTTTATTTTCCCACTTTCTTCTTACTGGTAAACATTTTCTAATGTCTCTCATAGTCCCCCCTTTTTCTTTTTTTGTAAGCTCATGTTTCTTTACACCCGCTGGTGTTCTTCAGTCCAGACTTGTAACCCAAACATTTCTTCCTAATGTTAACACCAACAGACTTTCCACTGAGGGCTACTGCTCTAGCTCTCAAAAGAGGAGGCAGATCTTTAGGTACTGGGTACTGCTGACTGACCCTTGTGTTGCCATGCTCATTTTTAAAAATGGCTTGGTGATGAAAGTGATGACTTGTGGTGGTTATCTTTGCTTGGCAGAGTCGGCTGATTAATGGCTATACCAGCATTGCACCTTGGGGCTTCCAGTGACCCCTGCATGGCTGCTTTGTGGTTTCATTGGTGATTGATTGACCCGCTTCCCCGTCCGTTCATCCATCCACCATTAACTACATTTTAATTTAAGTAACTGCATCACTTTCACAGTAACCTGTTTGTTTTATGGATGACTTTGTTATTATTTTTTTTTATATTAACTTAGATGCATAGAGATACATAAAGGTACATACATTTATAGTAAATACATGCAATTTCAGTAGAATAGGATGAACATAACATAACTCTATCATTAACATGATGTAACTCACAATTAAGCTGGCCGAAGAATAATAGATACCGTATTTTCTGGACTATAAGCTGCACCTGCACATAAGCCGCATCCGCTCTTTTAAAAAAAATAATAATAATAATAAAAAAAAGATATACAAGCCGCACCTGCATACAAGCCGCATCCGCTCTATTTAAAAACAGATATGCAGGCCGCAGATATTTATGTTGATTAGATTAGATGATTAGATATTTACTACATGCACAGAAGAATTTTGAACTGTAAATGATGTACATGTTTGTACCTAAACAGATCCTTTCCTAACAGAGTCTTTTAACACGGCAGCAACTTTGCTGATTAAAACGGGACAGAACCAAGAGAAAATAACCGGTATTTATTATTTATCTGTTTGAAATCTGCTTCTACCTACTTCTATCTGCTAAAGAAGAAGTAGCGAATTCTTCTTTGCATTTATTTTGTCTTAGTTTTGATTCTAACTCCGGGTAGAGCACCCTGAGTGGTGGAAGAAAAATCCACAGAATAGCCGCACCTTTGTATAAGCTGCATGGTTGAAAACTTATGAAAAAAGTAGCAGCTTATAGTCCAGAAAATACGGTAATTTAAAATATCAGTGCTAATAGGCTGAATTTATGCTTATTTTCATTGTTAATTAGTTGCTTAATTTTATGAATGTTTTAATTTATGAGTTATCATCAAATAGTAAAACAGTCAACAGAATTTCCAAGAACTTTGGCATTTATGTTGCCCTCTGTTTTAGACTATTCACTAAAACCCAAAGATAAAATGAAAAACAGGCGAAGATTTTTCAGTCTTAGATTTGGAGCATAGACCACATAAAGTAGGGCACAGCATCATGTTTATATGTAGACTAGCAATGATGATGCCACCTGAACCTTTGGGTACAATACACAACTGCAATTCTTCTTTTTTAATTAATTTACTCATTGTGCTACTTTCCACTAGCTGTAGTCACGACCAGGCTTGCGCTGACATAAGAAGGTTTGTGTCTTTCCTCGTGACATTTCATTCCGCATGTTTCCTATTTATTTATTTATTTTCTCCCACAAAGTAGCACCAGGGTCTCTGATCTTTTCTTGCTTCCATTCCAGTTAGTTAGGTCATGTAAGTTAGGATTCTTATACTGTCAGGATTTTGTCCCAGGCTATGTTTGGTCAGAAGATTGATTAAACAGCTGTCACACGTTTATCTTTCCTCTGGGACTTTCCGAAATTCAACATTGCATCCATGAAAATGTTCTCCATCCATGACTGTTGTGACCAGTCACAGCGCACACAATGTCTGGCAGCAAGATGCTAGTTGAAAATCCTTTTAAGATCTTTAATCTGCAAGGAGAAGCCACCAAAGATCAGGCTTGTTTGTGCACATCCTATAACACCACGTCTGCTATTTTGGTTTATCCTTTCACTGACCACTTACAGTAAGTACTTAATATTGCCGAGCAGTGGCACGACACTAGCCCTGTTGAAGATCAGCCCATCAGCCCCCAGATTGAGTGCAACAAGTGATCATTCACTAATGGTCTCTTATACAGTTTCACAAACACTGATGTGTGTCCGTAATATCAAAAACCTTTGTTTCCAATAAAAAAATATATATACACTAATCCCTCGCTATAACGCTGTTCACCTTCCACGGTTTCGCTGCTTCACAGATTTGCATCGTGTTCTGCATTCTGATTGGCTAAAAAGTCTCCTTGCTTCTTCACTTCCTGTGTGTCAATAACGTTACGGTTTAATATGTAGGCTACTGTACATGTATGTTAAACAGCTTGCCAAATTTAAGTTTGCAAATTTTCTCCAAAACCCATAATGTTGACAAAACTTTCTGCACCGATTCTCCCGTTCAAATCCAATTACTCGGGTTGCGGTGGGGCGGTGCTGATCTCGGCAATTTGAAGCCGTGTAATTGTAAAATAAAAATAAAGGTTGCTACTTCACGGATTTCACCTATCACGGGTTCTTTTTGGAACGTAACCCCCGTGAAAAACGAGGGATTACTGTATATATATTTTGGTTCATATATTCACTTAGTTTACTCAAGCGTACACTGGAAGAACATCAAATCTTCACATTTTAGACATTGCGATATCTGAATCAAATTGCATGATTTTTATTAACTACCAATCTGTTATCAAATTACTAAGATTTTCAGATGAAGTGTGTGTGTTTGTGTATGTATATGTATGTGTGTGTGTGTGTGTGTGTGTGTGTATATATATATATATATATATATATATATATATATAATGTCTGCTCCTAGTGTAACTAGTGATGGGTTAAAAGCAGGGGTGTTTTCTTTTCCGTTTTCCGCAAAGATGTACAAAACATAGTAATATTTCATGTGTTCGAGTAATGTGAAACATTTGAAATTGATCCATCCATCATCTTCCACTTACCCAAGTGTGAGTCTCGGGGGCAGCAGCCTGACCAGACCCCCCCCCTACCCAGCCACCTCTTCTATCTCTTCAGTGGGATGCTGAGGTGTTAGAGAGATGAAATATTTCCAGCATGACCCTATTGATGTTTTGGGACGTCTGTTTGGAAAAAAAAATCACCAAGGGAGGGATCCGGGGGACATCCTAAACAGTTGCCCATACAACCTTAACTGACTCCTCTTAGTAAAGATGTGCAGTGACTGAGTATCTCCTGAACGTTGCTGCAGCTTCTTGCCACATCTCTGAGAGTCCCTACAGTGGAAGTTCATTTCATCCACTTATGTCCACAATCTCATAGGGGTGCCACACCGGACTGCCTGCCACTCTGATTGGCTCTTTCCTCCCCTTCCTCAATTTGTGAAGGGATGGCCTGCAAAGACAGACCTAGTGTCTAGGCCTGTGTTGAAAAAATCGATTTTCTGATTCTAAATCGATCTCATATTAATTCATAAAAATCGATTCTTATGTCTAAAGATCGATTTTTTTTTTTTTTTTTTCTCCATCATTTTAGCCAGGTGAACTTTAATCTCAGTAGTCGGACACACAGTTTGTCATGACACTTCTGAAAAATGCCAGGTGCTTCATGGCAATATGTGTGCGTGGTGATAGATAAGTAATTAGATAAGATAAAATTATTTGTTTACTGCATGAACTGTTGCAATTTCTTTCTTTTTTGCACTTTAAATGGATATTGAAAGGCCTGTTTGAGTTATTTATTTCTTTATTATTTCACAATAATTATTGTGAAATCATTATTTCACTAGTTATTTTACAGTCATATAATTCAGGCTACAGCTCAAAAAACATTTTAAATAACACTAAGCCAAATCAATATCGGATCGAATCGAATCATGATAATAAATTCTGAATATTAAGAATCGGAATCGAATCGATTCTTGACATTTGAATCGATACCCAGCCCTACTAGTGTCCCATACCTCCTCCAAGACCCTAGTGAGAATTAAGAGCAGATCCAGAACTGGCATTTTTCCTTCTGATTTGGAATCTGACTGTCATCCTGACTCTCTTCTCCACCCCCACCCCCCACACTGCTTGTAAAAATGATGATTGATGATTACATTTTCATCTGAAATTACTGTAATGATTCTTTTAAAAGGAAATACTTCCTTCTGAATGGACAATATGTGATTGGAATCTCACATTCACCCCTTGACTGATAGTTATTTTGGTTAACATCTAATGAAAATCCGAAGGGATAGAAGCACCTAAAAACAAGAGAATACAGTGGAGAAGAAATGTCATGTGATCAACACCCAAATCCATTTTTTACATTTTTTTCCCCTCCTTTTGCTCATCCTGCTATCATGTATGTCTGTATAACAACACAAGTGTGCGCCTGCCTGCTTGGAGAATTTCATTGCACCCACCCTTCCTTAAAATAGGCTGTGCAGAGAGGCCTCAAAATAGATCGTCCATTAATTACAGGCTCCCTGAAATATTTATAAGCAGTAGCCACCATTAAACACTACTTCATATTAGTAGACTTTTACAACCCTTGTTGCTGTTTTTGTTATGGTGATTCTGTAATATGTCCTGAATATTTAATGTAGGTCCGCTAAGCCTTCTGCTTTCAGCTTCGTCTGAAAAGCAGCTTTCTTATTCTTTTAAATTCAATTTGTGTTATGGGTAGTCAACCACAGTCGCAATATATATAATGTTAAAACGCAACAGTAATTTTACTAAATCACTGTCAGAGTCCAGCTATTCACTTGTTACGATCAGTGTTTTTGAGAGTGCTGGTTGCTCTCACAATGTGATGGATGGTTTTCTTGTACTCTCAACCTCAGGGGACAGCATCACAACAATACGCTGAGTGTGTAGAGGAAAAGTAATATAGAGTGTGATTTAATGTGTGCGAGTCTGAGTGGTGATGTACCTTTTGTTGCTTAATGTTCATCTATACTTGATGTTAATTAAAAAGTGTGTACTTGTGCCTTATTTGTCTTTTATTAAGTAGAACTAATTATTTATTTAATATTTGTTTTTGTCTGTAAGTGTTAAATACACGTTGCAAGTAACCATTTTTTTTTTTTTTAGTATTCTTTATCTGAAATATGTCCATGATCTTACATAGTTTGTTTCATTTGGTGTCACTGGATAATCCCCTAAACTCTTGCTGCTGTTTGGAGCATCTTTTTCCTATGCATGTTTGTTTCCTATATGGATGGGTTTGTGGGTGTGGATGTATGTGTGGTTGTCTGTTTAAGATTAGAGATAATTTTGTTGATATGTTGCCTGCATTTGTATCGTCATTACACTAAACAAGCGACGTGCATCTTTGTTGAATGCTTTACCCGAACCCTGTTGAAATGTGTACTTTACTTGATGACCTTACTCTGCTGTCGGCTCCTGTTCTTGCTCCTCTGTTTCCTTCTCTTGTTAACTTTTTATTTTAATTTTCACATCACTCTGCTTCAAATATGTTCCATATGCACATTATACTTTATATTTATTCTTCATCCTGCCCCTGTACATTTCTTTCTCTTCCTCTGACTGTCTGTTCTACTTCTTTTCTCTGTTATTTGCAAGTACTTCTCACTTGCAACCTCTACGTCTCCCTTTACCTAACAGCTTTCTCCCACTAATCTCTGTTTCAACTAGGGGTGTAACAATATATCGTGCCACGAAATTTCGCGATACAAAAACATCACAATACGTGTCGTGGAGGTGACAAACTGTATCGCGATATTGAGTTATTAATATTAATCTATTGTGTTGACTAGTAACGCGCATCCGACCGTGTGTGCCGACCGCGCCTCGACCCGCAGACCAAAATCTCACTCCGCTCAGAAGAAACTAGTACCGTTTTGCGGTCCCGTTTTGAGCTCTGAACCTTTACTTATGTAAGGCTGGTGTACAGTTAAGCCTCACCTTATTAAATTAAACCCTTTTCGGGTCGTGAGTAGGATAAACACGGGGGCAACTTCTTCCGAGTTCGAGTGTACTTTAATGTCCGCTCAACAGTGTAGGATTTTAGAACATCAACACAGCACCTAGTGCCGTACTGTGGCGTATCACTCTGCCCAATCTAAAACAGACTAATCACTACAGATAAACTGACTAGTTTCATTATAGTCCCTGATTTACATCAGAATATAAAGAATATATTCATAAAATAATGAACCCTGAATTACCAAAATAACCTTCTTAACAAAAATAAATCTCCTCTTACACTTATAAGGTGAGCATGAATCAATCTTTTTTATGATGTAAAATTGTATGTATTTATTTACTTTTACTTATTTATTTAATTTTAGTTGTTACATTTCTGGAAAAGAAAAAAGTCAAATCATACATGAGAGAAACTATTCAGTTTGTGGTTAAATATTTGTACTTGTATGAAACTGAAGATGCATAATGCAAACCTGACATTTACTTTTAGTTCAGTTTGTGGAAAATGGTTGGCCTGGCTTTCTCTTTAAAACTTAAACAGTTATAAAGCATTACAAACTGTAACAATAGGGCAAACGCACAGTATTGTTTTGTATTTTGTGTCTTTCAAATAAAAGACAATTTTTTCCAGTCATATGTTCCTCATTCAAGGTTGTTCAAAAAATACTGCTATGATATCATATCGTTATCGTGAGCTCAATATCGTGTATCGTACCGTATCGTGAGATTAGTGTATCGTTACACCCCTAGTTTCAACCCATTGGAATATTTTCTTTGTCATGCAATCTTATATTTTTTTCTGTTATTTTGTTTCTCAGAGGGAACCGTGAAAGCTCTAGCCGTGCGTCTAGCAGTCGTCAAAGCAGCACAGATAGTGACATGAAGTGCCTGGAGCCGCGGCCCTGGAGCAGCACAGACTCAGACAGTTCCAACCGGACCCTACGGCCACCAGTCACCAAGGCCAGCAGTTTCTCCGGCATTTCCATCCTCACAAGAGGGGATAGCCTTGGCAGCAACAAAGGATCACAAGGAAGCTGCAAAGGCTCTCGGTCTGGTAAGGACTGAAAGAAAAAGGAGAGGCAGTTAGGTTTCTAGTAAATGCCAGTAAGGCTAGCATGCAGTTTTAATAAAATTGTTGGTTTTTTTTTTTTACAAAAAAATGTGATTCTTCAAAGTCATATAAACTGCTACCTGTGTATCGCTCTAGGTGTGACGTATTGCCATTGTGGAGTTCTGTATAAACACAAACCCTGACTATAAGGACCTTCACTCTAACCCATGAACATGAAGCTATGTCTTTTTTCTGTTTTATAAACATTAACTGTTTTGTATTTTTTCTCTTTTAACAGTTGTAGTGTTTGCTTTAGAGAGCCAAAGTCATCTATGCACCCCGATGGACAAAATGACAATGAATTTGTTTTTCTTTTGAGTAAACCTTTTTATAGAGTATTTAATTTGGAAATCAGAGTCTTTTAAAAGGTTTTTCTGAAAGCCTGCAAATTCAAAAGGGCTGTCGTAATTTTTCATTTTCATTTTTCACTTTTCATTTCAGGAAAACAACATTAGTAACTCACCTTAGGCTCTTTGAAAAGGTTTTAGTAATGGTATCTTTTCTTGCTAAAAATAAAGTAAGGCTATACAAACAAGGTTCAAATGACTTAACTACACAAATGTGTCGAATAAATACGAAACAAGGAAAGTACAACACAATTATCATAAAAAGTAAGAAATAATTAAAACTAAATTAAACCTTCATATTGATGGAAAAACACAGGTGGCCACAAGGTGGAATTAGAAAGTACTTATTCAAAATGTTGACAGGTCTGATTTGTTGTGAACCAATTCTTTAATTGTTTTTTTAAATAGATGATAAATGACAATAGCTCTGATTGTATGAGTTCCACTCCCGTGCAACCGCAACCAAAAAGGTACTCTGATTGATGACCTGAAACTAGCAATTACTAAATACTGGCCCATATCTGACGGGTGTGAAGTATGTACAAATTACTTATTCACACAGTCTGCATGTTTAACTCCAAAATGAACAGAGTTCACTACCTAGTGGTCATGAGCATTATTGTTCTTAGAAGCAGTTTTCTCTTTCAGTCTTTTATTTTTTTTTTCCATCTGGAGCTGCTATGTCTGATGAAATGTTAATTTACTAAAAAGGAAGGCATAAATAATTGCCATGCATCGCAGCATATCCGATAATATATTTCTTCTACAAATCCATCGTTATTCCACAAAGACAGCAGTTTTCGACATTTTTTCAGTTTTCTAGAATGCATTTGCCGATTTTATTTCTTTGTAGACGGTCGTTTATTCTTATTAACTGACTACTATTATATATTTTCGCAGGAAAAACATGACTGCTAAAAAAGATGATAGAAGATATTTATTCAGAGAATTTCAGTTTTGAATACGAGGATAGTGACAAAGTAAAACAGTTAAAAGAGAAGTGCTGACTTTTTCGGCACACTGGCGTAAATATCCGCGCCAATTTTTAAATATAAATACACTTAATTGTACTGGAAAAATCTCTAAATCACAAAGAAACACTCTCGGATGTAATAAGAAAGATTTTGCTTTTAATTAAATTTCCTATAAAAAGCGAAATATAAAAAAAACGTACTTGTTTCTGTTTATCTTTGTAAGATGATATTAAAAGTATCTTACATAATTTGAAAAAAAAAGAGAAATTTCAAGAAAAGATCCTGAAGCAAAGTGCATATTTCCTTTAAAATTAACTAAACTGATATTGGATTAGATAACAATAGTTAAAAAAAAGAATTAGAAAAAACATTTTTTGCACCGTTTTTGTTATTTTGAGCGTGCGGCCCGCGAGAAAAAAATTGGTGAAATCCGCAAAAGCAAAGCAAAATGAGTTTGACACCCCTGATCTAAAGGTGTTTGTTTTTTTTTTCTTCCCCTCCATCACCAGGTTTGCCCCTCATCAGTCCTGATGCGTGTCCTCTTCCTGCAGCCTCCCAGTCCAGCCGTAGTCTGCTTCCATGTCCGTCTCAGCAGCCGCAGCCGCAGGCTCCGCCTCAGACCGCCCTGCTACCCACCCCGCAGCAGCACGCCATCGGCAACCACATGATTGCTCAGGTAAGAACCTGACAAACACTAACCTACCAACTAGGGCTGGGCGATATGGACCAAAAGTCATATCTCGATATTTTCTAGCTGAATGGCGATACTCGATATATATCGATATTTTTTCTGTGCCATAATTGGGGTTTCCCCCAAAGCATTATAGCATAGCATCTGTTAGCTTCATTTTTTTCTGAGGCAAACCCTTAAAAAAACAGTCAGTTTTGATACAAAGCCTCGTGCCAAATGTCACACAGGTTCCTTTATTAACAGAGGTCTGCACAATATCAAAATGTATAAAACAAATGAAATAAAAATAAACTGCCTACATATATAGAATAAAAATGCTTCTTGAATAAAATAAAACAAATATCCCTTTCCTGCATGACAATTAAATTAAAATACACTGTGCAATTAATACAATGTAGACAGTAACAGGCAGACTTTTCCACTGAGGTTGACAGTTGTGCAAATAACAAAACATTTGTGCAAATCTCAAATAAAACATTCAAGTCAATTTGTCACAAAATAAGCTCAAAAGCTCAAAATCATAAAAAAAATGTTTTCGATATAAAGGATATTGTCTCGTACAATATCGTGTTTGAAAATATATCGATATATATTAAAATCTCGATATATCGCCCAGCCCTACTACCAACCACATCATTAACAATGAAAGAGTTTGAAATTAAAGAGGAACTACCTTGAGTGAAAACCTGAATGTCTGCATTAGGAAAGTGGCTATTCATTATTGAAGCCCCAGAGGCTGCAATCTAATCAAATACAAGGAGAACATGTAGCATTTAGTGGTCCCTAGCCATTTTTCTAATGGAAAACATTTTCTTTCCTTTCTAGTCTTTAAATCATGGTTAATGCATTTCATTTTATGCACAAGTTGTATTTGTTTGTTTAAAAGCTACGCATGATCTCAGTTTCTGTCCTTTCTGCTCATTAACAACTTTTACATTGTGTTCTAACCCACATTTTTTTGTCTTAATTTCTCTTTCCTCCCTTCTTTTCATCTTCCTCTCACTTCTCACTGCCATGCTTCACTCTTCATGCTCTTCTTTTTGACTTCCTCCGTGTTTCTGGTGTGGATAGCCGGTGGCGTCTCTGCAGCCCTCTCAGCCTGTCTCCTACTCCAGCCCTTCCTGCCCCCAGGTTCTCCTGCCAGTTTCTCCTCCCCAGCAGTACACAATGGTACTGACACATCTTGTAGCTTCATCTGTTGTTACTAATTCACTTATAGACCACATCAAAACTGACACTTTGACACCTGGCTGAAGATTTCTTTTGCCAAAAAGCCTTGTATTCTGTGTCCCTGTTCTCATTAACATCAGATAGATATTTAACTTGGAGCTTGGCAAAGCTCCGTCGTTGCTGCTCTGACCAGTTACTCTTTCTCAGAATGCAAATCTAAGAATTGGAGACTGCTTGAACAAATGTATTTTGGCATGAAAGGCAACACCAAAAATGTTAATAGTAGCTGTTTTCCTTAAAGTTGATATTACTGCCTAAATACTACAGTGTGTTTCAGTTTATCTGGTACTACTTACTGAAGAACCACTTTTTTGGCAAAGATTGTTTGTATTGATATCACTGTCAGATTCTATTTTATTATGAATAAAATTGTTTTTAAGTTTTACATTTCATAATAAGTGGCTCAGACTTCCTTCAAAAATTGGCTAGAAATGAAGACCATAGAAATGTATGAGTGGGTTTTGAAAACATTTGGCAATCATTTTCTCCAACTATTACTCTAGTTGTCAGGAGATTGCCAACAGTTTTATATAAATTCATATTTTTGATTTAGATTTAGATTTATTAATGTAGAAGTTTGGCCATGCGGCTCCAAATTCACAAAAGGTATAGATAAAGCAAAAATAGTTACATGTCAAAACCCGCAATGAATCTCATTTGCATTCCCCCTCAGGGAGAAGAGCTGGCTCCTCAGTTCACCCAGATGACTTTGAGCCGGCAGGGCTCCAGTGACAACCCCGAGCCTCCCCCCTTGTATCAGGCTCCTCCCACAGTTCTGTCGCAGCATCCGCCACCGCAGACCAGCTACATCATGGCTACCACTGGTCAGCCTTTGCCGCCTCCATCTGGCTATCAACCTGCTACTGGACACCCCCATCCTCCACCTCCTCCACCGCCTCCATCCCAGCCCGTCATGCAGGCTCCACCGCCTCCCCAAGGTTACATGCAGCCCCCTCCGCCTCAGCAGGTACGTCGCTTTCACAAGGATTCAAATCCAGCCTTCAAATGTTTAGACTTCGCCATTATTCTGGGCAAAGTGTTATTCCCAGCAAAGTGTATTTAAACATTAATGTGGAACTACTGTGGTAGGTTTTTACAGTAATGTCTTTGTAAAGCAAATAGTAACTTTTTTCTTTTTTTTTTTTGTGGCTATAAAACATCCTAGAAAAGGTTACAATTTATCCACAGTTTAAACAACGGGAATTGATATGGGAAACTGTGTGTAAGTATATATGTATGTATGCATATGCATATACAGGACTGTCTCAGAAAATTAGAATATTGTGATAAAGTCCTTTTATTTTCTGTAATGCAAAAATGTCATACATTCTGGATTCATTACAAATCAACTGAAATATTGCAAGCCTTTTATTATTTTAATATTGCTGATTATGGCTTACAGTTTAAGATTAAGATTCCCAGAATATTAAAATTTTTTGAGATAGGATATTTAAGTTTTCTTAAACTGTAAGCCATAATCAGCAATATTAAAATAATAAAAGGCTTGCAATATTTCAGTTGATTTGTAATGAATCCAGAATGTATGACATTTTTGTTTTTTTAATTGCATTACAGAAAATAAAGAACTTTATCACGATATTCTAATTTTCTGAGACAGTCTTGTATGTATGTATGTATGTATGTATATATATGTATATATATGTATATATATATGTATATATATATATATATATATATATATATATATATATATATATATATATATATATATATATATTTACACACATACAGTATAATATTGCACCTTTCTTCTCCAAGGTCTGACCTTTCATAAACCATACCTGTTTTGTCCTGCTGCAAACCTTCCTGTCTTGTTCCTGTCTTTAGACCTCCATACTTGTGTAAGCAGTATTTGATGGGGAAGAACAAAGCATTGTGTGGGTGGATGACAGTGCAAAAGGGTGACGGTACAGACACTGTTGCAGCCTCTGTATGAGCTGATTGTGGACATGAATTCACATGAAGGTGGAGGCAGGAACTATTGATCCTCTTAACATTCAACATTTCTTTCTGTTTGTCTTTTTGATGTCCGGTTTGGAATCTCTATATGCTACTTTTAGTCAAGTTGTGTAAGCTGTGAGCTTTCGAAAAGCTTTAACACTGTCCAGTATCCATTGTATGACACCTGATCAGAGGTGGGAAATAATGAAGTACAAATACTTTGTGACTGTACTTATGATAGAGAGAAAATGGTGGTGAGTAGAGTTAGAAGAAGTGAAAATGGAGGAGCATGTGAAAGTTATCGGTCCAGTGAATTTACATTTCTAAAACGCCCCGATGGCGTTGATAAACGTAGAGAGATGTGTGTTCTTTGTGCACCCGATCGCAAGCGCTGCCGCAGCTAACGTTAGCAGGAATGATGTTGCCACAGCAACGCTCTTCCCCAAACTAGACTGGAGGAGAGCAGGCGCACATGCGCACGCCTGCGACAGAGAGGCTGACGGATGATCTTTCCAGGTGCATGTAAATGGCTAGGACTGCATCTGTTCAAGTCTGTTAAAAAAGAAAAAAATACTTTATAAAGCCACTTTTTTTGTTGTTGTTATATATCAGTCTTTTGATTTGCCATGATAATGTAATGAATTAAAAGGAAAAGTTGAGGGCTTTTCTCTGCAATTTTTAGGTGCGATTAAAAAAGCGATTATAACGGAGCTTAATTAATCGCAAATACATTTTTATTGCTTGGTATATGGAGCCAAATCAGATTTGAACCTGAAAATTCAAGTTTTGATCATGAACTTATTTGTTTACCGTTTTACTGGAAAAAAGATCTGAAACTGGAAAAAAAAAAGATCTGAAACTGAAAAAAGATAAGATAAGATAAACCTTTAATAGTCCCACAGAGGGGAAATTTGCAGTTTACAGCAGCAAAGGGGATAGTGCAAAAACAAGAGGCATCAATAGAAAAAGTAAAAGTAATAACACAGTAATAATAATAACACACTATAAACAGTAAACTGGTATACAATAATAATAATAATAAAGATAAATAATAAGAAATACTAGTATATAAAAAAAGATAACTAACGGATATTTACAGATGGATATTTACATAATTGCACGTTGCAGTGAGTGAAAGATATTGCACATTATTTCCCTTATGTACATTTATTGTCAGGTTGTATGTATGTGGTCTACTGTGAGCAGTGCTGGTTGTGTAGTCTCACAGCTGCAGGGAGGAAGGACCTTCTGTAGCGCTCCTTCACACACCTAGGGTGAAGGAGCCTGTCGCTGAAAGAGCTCTCCAGCGCTCTGAAGGTGTCCTTCATGGGGTAGGAGTCCTTCTCCATCATGGATGACAGCTTAGCCATCATCCTCCAGCCAGTATCATATCAAAAAGATCTGATACTGAAAAAAATAAAAATTGAAACTGTAAAAAAATAAGTTCATGATCAAAACTTGAATTTTCAGGTTCAAATCTTAGTTTTTCAATTACAATTTTATTTTCAAATTAGCAAAACTGTTGGCCTTGATTTGGCTCCATATTGGTAGCACTAATTACACAACTTGAAACTGTAAGCAGAGAGTATTGAGTTGCCAAATCTCTGCCAAATAAGAGTTCAAAACTGTGTATTAGATTTGTTGTTCACAAGATGTTTAGTAACACAACACTGATTGTTGACATTGCCTCTACTCATTAGCAAAATAGATAGATAGGCATTGATCAGGGCAACTTCTGAAGAGATGAAAGGTTTGTGTTCTTTGTGTAGTCCGCCAAGTGGTCCAAATCTGATACTGCAGGTTTCATGAACGCTACAAAGTTACATTAATGATAGTGAGTTTTTAACACATTTCTTGCTTTATTCTTTCCTTCTTAGAAACACACATATTTAAGCAATCTGTATGCATTTTAATGTTGATAACTAATTAGGAAGAGAAATGAGTGATTGCATAAATTTGAATGTTAACAAAAGTTTGGTTAGTCAAATTGATTTTTCGGTAGATGTCAATCCTATGTTTGCAAAAAATGGGTTTGAAAAGGAATGCAAATACAAACAATGATTTAAAAAATGATTTATTCATATTAATTATTACATTGTATACAGCAGTTTTATTTATTATGTAAAAATGTAACAATACTCTCAAAACGACAGTGATTGACTGTTTCAGCTTTATGCATCTTTCTCTGAAACTGTTTGAGCTGGTTGCTGATTTTAGGAAGTGTTTGTCTCGTTTCTTCTCAGATACAGGTATCGTACTATCCTCCTGGGCAGTATCCCAGCTCGGGCCAGCAATACCGTGTGTCCCAACCGATGTCCCACCAGGTGTCTTACCAGGCTCAACGCACACAGCCCATGCCTCAGCCCACCCAGCAGTCAGGTGTGTACATGTTCATGCACTGTATCGTGACACACTGTGGTAAATAACATTAAGAAGAAGCTTTTCCTGTTTTTTTTGTTTTTGTCAATTTGTGAAGTCAACTGTGATTGTAGGGAACCTGGATGTCAACAAAGCACAAATACTTATCTGAATCTTCTAAATTGATATGCTTCTCAATATAGGCAGATTTTAATAGTGCTAAGGTGGATTTCTACATCAGTATCACGTGGAATTAAAATTCAGATGCAATATAAATTAATTTCTTCTATTGTGTTCACACCACCTTGCATCAACTGGACTCTGGTCCGTTTAAAGCGGACCAAACAGGGCTGGTGTGAATGCATCTTTTGTTGCAAATTATCTTAAACCTTTGTTGATGTCAAATACAAATGATGAAGCTTAGAAAAGAGAGAAATGATACTGAAATTTAGCTCTGAGGACCACAGTAATTAAATTGGCACGTGGCGTTTTTGAAGTAGAGCGTTGTATTCCATAAGACCACATGAATGTAACAGAAGTTATTAGATGTGTTCTTTGGAATACAAACTCGTGATTGAATTTAGCTCTTTATGTGCAGACTTTGTCAATGTTGGACCCTCAGTTTTTTGACCTGTTCCTGGCAACGGTAATTTTAAAACCTGCAAGATAAACCTCTGTAGGATCCCAGTCCCAATGCAGTTCCCTAACTTGCCCTCAGATTTGAGTTTACTAGGTGAAAGGCTGAATTTAAACAACCTTTTCCCTGCATTTTCTTTCTAGAAAGTCAAATACGTTTGGTCAAATTTGGAGTTCTGTTCAATAAATGCTGTCGGACAGCTGCTTTGACCTTGAGTATTTTTTTCTACATAGTCTGTTTAAGACATAAATGAATGTTATTGTTTTTATGAAAAAAAAATATATATAAATATCACTTTTGTGTTGTATAGATAAGTACTTTGAAATATCTGATATACAGTTAACACCACTATTAGGTATACAAGGTATATCTAATACATTGGCAGGCAACTGTAAATTGGCATACTTCATATATATTTTAAGAGGTAACCGGACAATTGTTATTAAATACCTCATATTCAACTTTTCGTTTCATTATCTTCTATCATTACTGCTTATCCTTTACCTTTTTTTTTTTGATTTTTTTTAATTTCTTCTCCAATTATTGTCATTAGGTCTCCAGACCATGATGCCCAGCCAGCAACCAAACTACCAGGGCATGATGGGGGTGCAGCAGCCTCCCAACCCTGCTCTGCTTAACTCCCAAAGGGCAGGCATGGGAGGACAGATGCAAAGCATCATGGTCCAGTACCCACAGATGCCATCGTATCAGGTATGAGTCAGTCGTTCATCTGAATTACACATTTAATACAGTTAAATATTACAATTCCCTTTTTTTTAATGTCTAAGTAAACATGATGAATGAATGACTGCAGAATTGTCTATAACGTGAGTCATAAGCCACATCTTACTCTGACTCAGATCCACTCCGGTAATTTTGTTTATTTATGGCTGTTGCTCTATAATTTTGTTTTATAGGTGAGCGAGTAGTGGCTAGCTACTTCTCTTTGATTAGTTTTGTGAGCGGTGTGTGTGTGTGTGTGTGTGTGTGTGTGTGTGTGTGTGTACGACCAGTACTGGAGTTTAGGGGGGATGAGGGGGAATGGCATCCCCCCTGTAAAACTGCCATCTCCCCTTTCCATCCCTTATGTCATTTCATCAATGAATGTGGTTTTAGTGCTATTTCAACATTTAGAGTCATCACCAGAAAAATAACACCAGAAAAATAACTTTTGACAATTTTCACCTGTTTCAAGTAAATTTTCACTTGAAATAAGTAGGAAAATCTGCCAGTGGGACAAGATTTATCTTCTCATTACAAGCAAAAAAATCTTGTTCCACTGGCAGATTTTTCTACTTATTTTAAGTGAAAATCTACTTGAAACAGGTGAAAATTGTTGTTTTTTCCAGTGATGAGTCTTGTTTTAAGTGTAATGAGATTTCTTTACTAAAATTAGACATTTTAACTACAAATAGGACAAATATTCTTGTTAAGATTTTGAGTTTTTGCAGTGATCCATTTTACTTATCCTGTGAAGGACAGAGTCATATTGATAAGTTCAGAAAAGTGTTTTTTATTGTTGTGTTTTGATGTATTTGATGTAAGCCCAGTGGATATTTAAAGCTTACAGAAGGCTGCATTTAACTGCTGCTATGTCATTCCTGCAGTATTTCTGCAGGTGTTTTGGTCACTGCTATTATTTGTAATATATTATATTATTTGTAATCAGCACAAATTATCTGTCCCCATATGATAAAATCCACCATCCCCCCTGATTTTCTTTTACAACTCGAGTACTGTGTACGACATGTGGGGAAAAATCACTACTTAAATGGCGGGTTTTAGCCCACCTCAACCACCATTCTATTTCACAGAGCTGTCTTCTTATTTTCTTGTGTCAGGTACCAGTGGCAAATGAAAATCAGCAGGTGGTGCAGCAACAGTACCAGCAGCAGGTCATGGTACCAGTCAGCCAGTCTGTGCAGGGCCCCATGCCTGTCTACTACAGTGTTATCACACCCACACAGCAGAGTAGCACAAGGTTGGTATCAGGACATCCCATTTGCACAATGAATTATTTGATAAAGTTGGTGTGTGATGCAAAATAAATAAACATTGAGTGCTTTTTTTGTGTGCAAAGCAGTTTTCTTTATCATATTTTTATCTCTTCTGGTGGCATGCAAGACTTTCTCTTGAACATGTCTACAAAAATGAGCTACAAATCATTTCAGCTCTCTTAAATTTGTTAATAGTTGTGAGGATTAGTGAATGTTCCTCCCTTGCCTACTTTTAATACATTTTGACTTAGACTGCTGCTTTTATTTTCTTTTATCATCTTTGTGTGTGCATGCATTACCCTTTGTCTCAACTCGATGTAACTGGAACAACATCCCGGAAACAGCACGGCGCTCACAGCTGAGGACTTTAGCTACCATGGACCGTGTATCGGACATGATAGCAGAGCAAAAACTAACTACAGAGAATCCAATGAATTTTCAAAATAAAACACAAAAGATCTTCCTTCCTGCTCACATGTCCTTTTACTGCATTAATATAACCGACCAGTCAATTTCTGGCCTCATTTTTGCCAGTTGGGTAACTCAAGGTCTTGTAAAAAAATTGCTCATATATTTTTCACAAGGAGGGGAAATTCTGTACAGTAGTTTTGGGAGAAAAATGGAGACATGGAAGTTTTTCTATACAATACAAATACATTTTGCTTTTTTTGCTTTACAAAATGAGACTAGTGGTCTGTTGCTTGTCTCAAATACTTCTGGCTTGGAAATGTTTTATGAGGGAAGGAGTAAAATGTGACACCCACTAAATGGTCCCACTGCGTCCAGTGGAAACCAGGGGTTAAGTATTTACAATACCATTATTGTAATTATTTTTATTCATGTTTTGTTTTTTTTTCTCCTGCAGCCCGTCGGTAGGTTACTTGCAACCTCCCAACTCTGAACAGTTTCAGATTACACAGTCGCCGTCCCCCTGCAACCCTCAACCATTGCAACAGCAATATTCAGGTGAGAATTGCTGTCAAAGCACCGTCAGAACTTATGAATCTTATCTTAAATGTTTCAAAACTTTGATTTAATTAACTTTGCGTGTATAACTTTCCAAACAGTCATGCCATACTGCATAATTTATACACATTGTTTTTAAAAGTCAGTTCGAGAACATTTCGTCAGAACTGTTTTTGAAAACAGCGGCACTGAGTGGTTTTTTCTTTCTTTGTATAAACTGGTTCTGACACTATGAGGTCACAGCGTGTGTAAAAACCCACAAACTAGTAATAAAGGTGTATCCGTCTTTTATGACATTAAGTGAAAGGTATTCAGGGGAAAGTTCAGATGGACACAGGGTTCATGTTGTCAATGTCCTATGAAGAGGTCAAGTTAAAAAAAAAAAAAAAAAAAAAGGCAAGAAAGCAAATGTCAGATGCTAATTCTGTTTCCACTGAAGGCTTGAGTAAATGTTGATATAAATGGTCATTTTATGTTCACGTTAACCTTGAAAGCTTGTCTCTGAATGTGCTGTTTACACAGGTGAGCTGAAAGATAAATTGCTGTTCAGTGGAGGACACCCAAATGTCTATTTTATTGATTTAATCACTTTTTTCAAACTTTTTTTAAAGTAATGCCTTCAAAGAAAGACAATCAGATTTAAAATGCCAAATAAAATGTATCCTCTTAAAAACAGCAGTTTGACATTTCTGCAGACGAAGCTATCTATTCATTACCCAAGCTTTTATCAGTAATGTAATTAAGACGTATAAATGTGAATGTATTTATCCGTAATTTAGTGAAAGTTACTTGGATGACTCATCCCTGTCAGTTTGAATGAACTCCACATAAATTATTGACAGATATTTAGATATTCACTTAAACTTAGCCTTTTTAAACATATAAACCCCACACTGTGTTAGTGTCTTTAGTTGATAGGTGCATGTGTTACTGCGTAGCATATGTATCGTGATGTGAACATTTCACCAGTATTTCACGTTATACGTTTTTTGGAAGGGTTGGCAAACACATTTTCCAGCAAACATTCATCCCCACCAAGTTTGTTGCAACAGGCATATTTGTATTTCCTCACCGTAGCCACGTGAAACATTCCTCACCAGGAGGAATAGTCATTTTAATTGTTTAAACTGAGATCACCTACTGAGCTCACATTTGATCCTCATCAGAAATTTGAGACCTTTGTGTCACAGGAAGTCTTGAAATATGTTTTCTTTGCAAAAAAAAATAAAAAATCAGTATTTTTGTGAGATGAGTGAACAGAGAGCTACAGCTGAGTGCTTACAGGGCGGACATGAAAAGATGACAGTCCATGTTCTCTTGATCCCATCTGCCGTTGTTTTAGCTCTTTTTCCTCTTCACTCACACACACACTCAGTTCTCACTGCCTAGTGATCATCATACTTAGATCATGACGATAATAGGAAATGAGAGTCATAATACCACCTTGTTGTAAAACCTAGTCACACTGTTAAAAAGAAATAACAACAAACCAGACTGAACAAAATGTTCAGTCTGGAGCGCTGCTCAGTGTCTCACTGAAGAACCCTGCAGTAAGTGGCAATGTGTTTAATGTGTGAAATATGCATTTATTACTAGACAAAACTAACTGTTTTGTCTGGTGTATTTGTGGTCTATTTTTGAACAATTTTAACCTGAAGTGAAACTCGAGCTTTTGTTTATTTAAAAGGAACAAAAGTGGCGGGAGCAACCTGATTATATAAAAAAAAAACACTTGATTTCAATATCAGTAATCTTAAAAGTATGCAAAATAATGATAAATGCATGTGTGCATGCATGTAAATGCCTCTAAAATGTTGTTGTAGTTTTTACTTATTCAACTTATTGTTTTTCATTTTTATGAATGAGTCTGTAATATCAACTTTATCTCTGATATTTAGAATCAAAGCAGTCTCTTTTCACGGATAGACATATTTACAAATGTGGTCGAATATTAATATGGTTATTCTGTAAATGCAAAATAGGAGAATTGTTTTGAAACTTTAGTAAAATGAGGAAAAACAAATCTTTTGTAAATGTTTAGCTTAACAGCACTTTTGAAAAACTCAAATATTTATTTTCCCTGACCACAAATAAAAAGTGGGAAGTCAGTGACAAGTCATTACTGTTCTCAGGGCATGAGTCAAAACAAAATCTGTTAATCCAAATCTGTTTCTGGCTGTTTGTTCCCTCAGGAGTGCCCGCTCCGGGACACGGGGTGATGGTCATGCAGCTAAGTGTCCCCAACGGGCCGCAGCCTTCCCAGAATCCTCCTCTGGTCCAGTGGAACCCGTGCAAGTACTACAGCATCGAGCAGAGGGCCGGCAAGCCAGGGGAGCTCTACAAACCTGACAACACTCCACAGGTACAGGATCCCTGATCATTCTGGCTCTGCCCCCTACTGGTCATTTGTGATCATTTTTGTCTTAAAGTTTCTTCAGTTCAGTCTGTGCTCTGAAGTAAAGTAACTACACGTGTTGTTTCTCTCTCTGAGCAACACGGAGAGACTAATGCACGCCTTCATAACTAGCAGGATAGATTACTGTAATGCTCTTCTTACTGGTCGACCCAAGGATACCATAAATCAGCTGCAACTGGTTCAAAACTGGCTACCTGTTAGTTTTTGTGTTGATTTTAAAGTTCTTTTATTAGTTTATAAAGCGCTACATGGGCTTGCACCAGAGTATATTTCAGAGATGTTTTTATTCTATGAACCAGAAAGGCCCCTCCGATCCTCTGGCTCCTCCTTTTTAGCTGTTTCCACAGAGTAGAAGTAAAACATTTGGTGATGCTGCTTTTAGACACAATGCGCCAAAACTGTGGAACAGCCGGAGGATCTGATTTTCGGATCGGATTTTTAAACTAAAAATTCATCTCTTTGGTCTGACTTTTATGTAGGATCAAATGTTATTGTTTTATTCTGTTTAACATTTTTTTTTAGAGGTATTTGTTTTATTTATCTATTTCTTGTAATGTTTTTATTATTATATTTTATTGTTGTGGACTGATTATTTTTTAGCATTAATTCTTGAACTTTTATCATTATTTCATTTTAATTAATTATATTGTATGTCAGTGTGCATTGGTCTCCCAGTTTTTTTTTTGTTTTTATTATGCTTATTCTTCAGTCAAAATGTTAAGCACTTTGTATTTCATGTACCTGGATGAAAGGTGCTATACAAATACAATTTGATTGATTTGAATGAAAAAAGTTGAGCCACTTCATGACAATTTTAGCATAGTTTTCCACAGCTCATTTATTTTTTATTTATTTTTGTTATTTCATGGCATCTAGGCCAGTACTCAGCTGACGAGCCCCCTGGCCTCCCCTACTCAGTCTCCCACCCCATCGCCGTCTGGCAGCGTCAGCAGCGTATGTCCCGGCCTTGGACCGTTACCCCTTATTTCCCAGTTCCCCCGGCCCGGAGGACCCACTCAAGGTACAACTTAGATTCAGATATACAAATGTATGCATACTTTGCCCACACATTGAGGAGTTCATGAACAAAAAATTGTTGCAGAAGTGTTGATGACAAGCAAATGATGACAGTGAAGATATTTTATTATCGTTTTACTAAAACAACCAAAAAGAAACAACGAATGACTGATATACGAGCAGTTAGATGTCATTGCGACCTAAAAACACATGTACACTAGTGACCTCCAAATTGAGAAAAGTACACTTTTGTTGGTGCTGTGTAGAGCTGGGCGATATGGACCAAAAGTCATATCTCAATATTTTCTAGCTAAATGGCGATACTCGATATATATCGATATTTTTTCTGTGACATAATTGGGGTTTCCCCCAAAGCATTATAGCATAGCATCTCTGTTAGCTTCATCTTTTTCTGAGGCAAACCCTTAAAAAAACAGTCAGTTTTAATACAAAGCCTCGTGCCAAATGTCACACAGGTTCCTTTATTAACAGAGGTCTGCACAATATCAAAATGTATAAAACAAATGAAATAAAAATAAACTGCCTGCATATATAGAATAAAAATGCTTCTTGAATAAAATAAAACAAATATCCCTTTCCTGCATAACAATTAAATTAAAATACACTGTGCAATTAATACAATGTAGACAGTAACAGGCAGACTTTTCCACTGAGGTTGACAGTTGTGCAAATAACAAAACATTTGTGCAAATCTCAAATAATGCATTCAAGTCAATTTGTCACAAAATAAGCTATATCAAAATCATAAAAAAAAAAAAAATTTAAATCGATATAAACGATATTGTCTCGTACCATATCGCGTTTGAAAATGTATCGATATATATTAAAATCTCGATATATCGCCCAGCCCTAATGCTGTGTGTTGTCCACTTATTATTTTATTGTTATTCTTGTATCTTGATGTCCATATCTTTTCACCAATATCTTAATTAGATGATCAGATACAGATTACACTTGAAGTTGCTTTTTAATGACGGAGTTAAAGTATTATTATTATTTCATCTGATTGAATTGTGTTTTAAGTTCCTTTTAAAATTTAAAAAACGGCAGTGCACAATTCAGATAAATTTCACCCTGAACAAATGTTGTGATTATTAGTATTCACCAGTTTTACCAAACATCTGCATTTTATCTGACATAAAATGAAATGTGACCAGAACCAGATTTTTCCCTTATTGCACAAGTCAATGAACCGCCGTGTCATTTAACCTTTCACCGGGTTTACGCTCTTTCACCCACTTCCTTCTCTAAACTGTACCAAGTGCCTTTCGACACCAAGTCAACAATGAAATCAGTTCCCGCATCAGGATCACACGACTGGCACTGTGCCAGCCGGTCAACCCTGCTGTAGGCAGACATGACTTTACCTCATCCCTTTTCTCTGGGCTATATTTACACTCAGGTCCACATTGTTTCACCTACAAATAGACCCATCCAACCTGGCTGCAAGTTCACTGAACGCAGAGGTAAAGACCATGTGTGAACGTTTTAATCTAATATACCAACGATTGGAGGACAGCATTCATTCAGAGGAGCTGCACATGAAGGCCACTCAAATTGCTTGACTAGGGCTGGGGATCGATTCAAATGTCAAGAATCGATTCGATTCCGATTCTTAAGATTCAGAATCGATTATCACGCTTCGATCCGATCCGATATTGATTTGGGTTACTGTTAATAAAACTGTTTTTTCAGCTGTTGCATGAATTATATGACTGTCTAGTTATGCAACATATTAATACTAGTATTATATTGAGATTAAACAGCAAGTATTGGCAGCTAATCATGCTGTAAGGACCAATCAGCTCCCAGAATGCTGATAGAACTGAAACAGAAACATCATGTGGGTCAGAATTACCAAACAGATCCAGGGCAGCAAACGGAGGACGAAAGAAATCGCTTTTATTTTTTCCCCATTTATGAGAATTTGGTTTTTTACATTTATGCAAATGTAACCCAGTTACAAAGACAGTATATAAAGCAAAGAAATATAGACAATTTATGCAATTATAACTGAAAACTTTAATGTTTTCATACCTTTTAAACATATTTAAAGGCAAAAACATGGCACCAGTTATTCTCGTGTCCAACAAAATATTCCTTTTTTGGACATAAACAAAAAAGTACCAAAAGTTGTAATGTAATGATGAAAAAAAAAATATTTTTTTTTTCTAAATCGATCTTTAGACATATGAATCGATTTTTAGGAATTAATATGAGAATCGATTTAAAATCGGAGAATCGATCTTTTCAACACAGGCCTATGCTTGACAAACCTTTTTTTTTTTACCTTTTTGGCTCAATTTTTACGAATGCCTCCTGTGTGCAGGTGGCCCTTTGCTCCATCACAGATGAAAAAAAGTATTTTGTGAACTGAAACGTTCACTGAAACGAGCTGTTCACTTCATAGTTCGGTTGAAGGAGAAACCGCACAAAACCGAAGGAACACGACTGGTTTTCTGCAAACAAAGGACTTCAGTGAATCAGTATGAATTGCGAGGAACTGCAGAGTCTTGTCAAAGCGGCAGCGGTGGTAGAAGGCGAAAATCATGAGCTGAAGCACAAACCGATGAACTGTTTTAGTTCAGCGAGTCTGATCAGGGTTCAGATCAAGCACAGAAAAAATCAGTGAACAAATCTTTTTTAATGAGCTGATGTGAGTGATTCAATTTGCCGGAAAGAACAGCCGCACGCTTTACTAGACAGAAGCAAAAAGGGCGTGTGAAATAAGCGATGAGTAAACGGTAACTGGAGTTTGTCTATTTCACTAGAATCATGAAGTTGAATGAACAGATCCTGAATTTTAAAAATCCCTTCTACCTTGACACGACTCCCAGCCCTGTTCAACCCTGCTGGGCTGACCGGGAGAGTGAGAACAGGAATCTAGAACCAGGGCAGCATCGACTGGCTCTGTGGAGGACTGGACGAGACGATGAGAAAGCAGCTGGCTTAGCTTGATTAGATTGTCACCTCCTTCTGTAGCAGCTTCCTGCTGAAACAGCTCATTCACAGCCGGGAGGCATCAGCGCTCGTCCAGGAAGCAGAGTGTCTAACTGGCCGCTGTCCCGCGCCTTCAGGAGCTGTCTGCTTCCATATCCAGGAAGCCTTTATTACTGTTCTCCTAGTTTGATTTTTCCATGTAAATTACTGTGGTTTTCACAAGAGCTTGAAAAGTGCAAAATAAATAAAGCTGAGGTTCAGTTTGAACCAGGGTTATAATAGTTTTGAATTTTTCATTTTAGTTTAGTTTTATTTAGTTTTGACCTTTTCTCCTTCAATTCAGTTAGTTTTTAATTCGTTTTTAGTGTGGGTTTGCTAGTTTTTATTAGTTTTTATATTTTCAAAAATGCTTAGTTTTAGTTTAGTTTTTATTTGTTTTAGTTTTAGTTTTGACGTCAAGGACCGTGAGGCGTTAAGGTGCCGTAGCGCCGTAGGTGCCGTATATTGACAGGGACGAAAACGGAGGAAATTATATCTATAATTTCAGTTAGTTTTAGTTAGTTTTCTAAACACGCAATATAGTTTCAGTTAGTTATCGTTTTTGTCTTTTAATTTTCGTTTTTATTTAGTTCGGTTAACGCAATTGTTTTTTCAATTTTAGTTTTCGTTATTTCGTTCGTTTTCGTGAACGATAATAACTCTGAACTTGTCAGTTTTAATTCCTGCCAAATTATCACAGCTTAGGTTTTCTTAGTTAGTTAGTTAAACTTTATTTCGGTCAATCACAAGCATAAAAATCAACAAGCAAGATAACAAACATCCACAGGTTTTTCCCTGGTCAACATTGTGATTATTTTGACCGAAAAGGTATGAAGCATAAAGCTTATCTTGCCCACCTTTTAACATAATAGAATACGCAAAGAGAACAAATGAAGTATCATGAGGTTACACAAAATAATAATAATAATAATAATATCTGTAGTAATAGTAGTAATAATGATAATAATAATAATAATAATGATAGCTCTGAAAACAGAAAGTGAAAAGATGCTAAAGAAACCGACAAAACCAATTTAGGTTGTCATTTCATCTCATGCATGTGTAACGTGTCTATACATCAAATCCTACATACTATACATGCATATGTTCATACCGGCACACATGTGTACATTCTTCTTTGTTTGCTAATTCTGCTTCTATGTGTCCATTACCTTTACTTTGAATAATATCTTATATGCTTTTATTGAGTTTGCTAATTTAAGGTCGTTGTCTGAGTTCCACAGTTTCACTCCTAAAACGGATAAACATCTACCCTTTGTATTTGTTCTAACATTGCTGTTCCCCTGTTTCTTTGCACTGTTTCAAAACAAAACATTTAGTAAGTGGTTTTTGGTGTTTTTACAATTTTGCAATTAACTTAAAAAACACAAATCCTGATTTCCAAATCCATTGACCTCTAATAAAATTCTATCCATCTTATTAGACTATTGAATTATTTATAATGGTGGTGTATATTATTTTATGTTTTTAAGGTTTCTTTGTTGGCCTGAGCTAAATGTAATTGAGACCAAGTTATACAATAAATTACTATGCATGTCTTTTGGGGGAAATAAATATTTTATCTTAATGATTTTGGTTTCAAAGTATGTATTTTTCTGTGTTTCAGGTGACGGCCGCTACTCTCTGCTGGGGCAGCCGCTCCAGTACAGTCTGTGTCCTCCGTCCCTCATGCACGGCCAGTCCTCCTACAGCTCCCATCAGGTACAAGCCTCACATTCTATCCCAACTTCACTGGTTTAGGAATGGATACTAGTGTTTATTTCACTTTAGTCATCATTTAACAATTCACTCAACAATTCTCTAGATTAGTCAAGGAAACATTTCTGAATGTAGATGTAATTTTGAGAGGATGAAGTGTACTCATTTGTGAAGCAAAAAGAAAACAAATCATGTTTAAGCCTTTACTAACCAAACCAAAGCAAGTCCTCAATTGATCCCTTTTCCCTTCTCAGGGATTTATACGGTTGATCGTTGTCTTCCACATATATCTTTACTAAATCCTTACAAAAACCACAACGTCTGATATCGCATATTTGATACATACCTTTCTGAAACCTCTGCACCACCCCCATTATCAAAACAATAATAATAGTAGAAAAAATATTATTTCTTTAATAAAATTAAAGAAATAGAAAGAACAGATACAATGAATAAAGAAAAGACAACATTGCCTAATGTATTCATAGAAAAATATTTATTAGAAAACAGGGAACAGCAGAATTAGAAGTGTTGTAATTCCAATGTTTAAAAACAATTTCAATTTTAAAAATGTATAATTTTTCTGTGTATTTCACGTATAAGGCATCAAGGGGTTAAGACATAAAATCTGAACCTAAAAGGACCTCGTGTGAATTAAAGATGGTACATTTTGCAGATGGAAGTGAACGCTGCGAGCGCTCATTAGAGGCCTAATCTTTTTCCACTTCCCTTCAAAATAACATCATATTTGTGTTGCTGCTGACTAGAGCCTTGAGGTTTCTGCTCCTGCTGATTGATCATATTTTCACATTGTATCCTTTTGTAATGCTGCATGAAAACAGAAATCCAAATAATAAACTTTGTATCCAGGGTCAAGGAGTAATAAAACATGGCGCACGAGGGAGAAAACCAACGCTCAAATCTCAATCGACGGACCTCGGCACCACAGATGTTGGTAAGTTGCAATTGAATCATCAGAGAGAGCAGCAGAGCACCATGCACTTTATTATTATTGTACATAATAAAGGCTTTTAGTTTTTTAACCACCTGAGAACATGTGTTTTGGAGGTTGTGTCTCTGTGGGTTGGGGGTGTCTCCATATATGCTATGGTTTTTAGTGTGTCCTGCCATTGGTTGCAATCTTTTTTTCACCATTGCATAAATCAAATAAATGTGCAGTGAAATACCAGTCCCAATTTTTCTCACTGTACTTATTGTATTTTGTCTCATCATCCTTTTTCATTTTCTCCTGTTCAAATCCAGTTAATCGGGTGTCGGTGGGGCTTATCTCCGCAATTTGAAGCCTTGTATAATAATTGTAAAAATCTGGGTTATTTTCTTGGAGGATCTGGTCATATCAGACAGTGAGGGTTTCTCCACCGCATCGGTAGTACGGGCCCTTTTCTCTGCGCTGTGCGTCCCGTGACCGTCTCCATCATCAAGTGGTTTCCCAAATCCAACTCAGCCTGGATCATTTCTCGTGTCCTCTGCTTTTTCCCCACATCTAAGTAATGATCTGACATGCTGACATGTTTGCTGCATTTAACACCACACCCCCCTCACTCCACTCTGTTCGCTGTTTGATTGCGTCATCACACGCCGTTATTAATTGTTTATTTTTTTCCCCACTTATTCCACCGAACACCGAAAGTGGTTTTTTTGTGCTATTTTCGGCCAAACAATTTCGGTTACCGAACATTCGGTGCATCACTAATCCAAAGTGTTTTATTCAAAGTGTCAATAAAGGAGACTAGAGGATGGCAAACCGATGTGCAGACTATCAATCAGATTTGGTGTTGAAGGTTGATTTTTGCATTTCCACCTTAACTCTACTCCATTCCAGGATTCCCCTTTAGACTATTATTCCTGCCTCAGGGCCATGCACACCCGAGTTTCCACGGGGCCTTAACATTTTTAGTTGAAACATTCGAGCAAACACACGGAGCACATCTTGAACATGGGTACTTTGGCCAAATCCCAATACACCCCCTACTTTTCTTCACTAGCCCTACTTTCTTTCACTCGCCCTTCTTTTCTTCACTACCCCTAAAAAAGAAGGGACAGATTTTAGGGAACTTGAAATCTTCCCAGGGGCCTGTTCCAATACTCCCACTACCCCTCGTTTTCATCCCTACTCCTAATCAGGAAGCTGAGAGCCAAAAGCTGTTTTAATTTCAGCTGTAGCGCTGTTAACATGCCACTTTATTAAGTTTTAATATTTTTTCAGGCATAAAAGTAACCGTTAAGATCCCCAACCTGGGCTCAGTTTATCCAAATAACGCCTGTTAAGAAATTTGACCCAATGTTTTCGGAGATGAGAAGAGCCGCCGGCCCCGGGGAGAAACCTGCAGCTCTGTGGAGAATTACTGCTGGCTGAAATAAATCATTTAGGAAGATAAATGTTGGTTTAATAGATTAAATCTAACAGTTGTAGCTACGCCTGTTAAGAAATTTGCTCCGAAAATTTCTGGATTTCTGCCTGCCGGCTCGGGAACTGATTTATGGGTCTGTGTTAAATCGATGCAGAGCCTACGGCGTAGGGTACCGCGTACGGCGCGCGACGCTGCGTAACCTACGCCGTAGGCTCTGCGTTGGTGTAACGCGGAACCATAAATCAGCCTTTATTCTGGCGAGGTTTGAAAAAGACTTCGCAACAACGGGCAAACAAGTGATTACGTACATTCACTGAGTGAATATTATGAAAGTAAAATATATATTTCTCGCTAAAAATGTAATCAAAACGCATTTTTATGCAGGAACTAACTCAAAATATTGATTTTATTCACTAAAAAATAAGAAATGTCCACCATGTTGTTTTTTTTTGGATTCAGTCCGCAAATGACGACGAAAAGCATTCTGGGAAATTTTTCTAGCCCTCGGTCAGCTAGGGTGCATCTGAAAACCCTCACTCTGAAGGGCCAGATTCATAACCACTCGCCCTCGATATGTGCACTCCCCCTAGGTGAAAAGAGGAATTGGGACACCACTACCTTCACGGGAGCGCGCAAAATTTAGGGGAAGGGATGAAAACGAGGGGTAGTGGGAGTATTGGGACAGGGCCTTCGTGTCTCACGATCCAGTTTGGATAATCACGCGTTTCTCTGCTCGTTTCTTCTTCTGCAGTGGTGAGTCGAGTCCTCGAGGTCACAGACCTGCCAGAAGGGATTTCACGTCCAGAGGCCGAGAAGCTCTTTAACCAGCTGTCGCTGTGCGGTGCCAAGATCCAGTGGCTTAAGGAGCCCGCGGGGGGCCGGGGAGGAGTCTGCGGCCCGTGTCCCGGGACTTCCACGGCGGCTCTGGGGGCCGGCATGGGAGGGATGGGCGACGGCCACCACGACCCAGCGCACCTCTACACCGTAGTGGCAGTTTTCCCCAGCACCATGGCTGCCCAGAGTGCTTCCTTCAAACTTAACAACAGTGGGGGCAACCTCTTCAAACTGAGAGCTGCCAAAAAGAACTACGACCTGCGTGTGCTAGAGAGAGCCAGCTCTCAGTGAGAGGAAACGAGAGGGGGAGGAAAGACGGAGACTCAGAGACTCGGTGGAGAAGGAAGGAGAAGGGGACTGCTCTAAGTGTACAATTTTAAGATCAAGACGAAAATTATCTGGTGAACTAAATGATGTATAAAAGGGAAGAAGGTGTGAATAATGAGGTGGTTGGTGTTTTTTTTTTTTTTTTTTTCTTGCAAATATGGTTTTTGTTTTTATTTTTAACCTTTTTGTTTTGTATTTATAAAGGAGAAGAGCACACAAGACACCTGAGCATGTGTTTTCACTGTTGCAGTGTGTGCTGCCATCGTACAGAAACACTCAATGTCATTCACACACACACACACACACACACACACACACACACAGGCGACAGGGTCACGTAGCACACGACAACACACTGGACAGTCGACCTCAGAGAGTCAAACCTCTTCTTCCTCTTCCTCCCCCTCTGTTTTACAACCCTTCCTCCTTTTTCTACCTGCTTTCCTCTCCTCCCTCGGCTCTCCATCGCCCAGTTGTCTCGGATTATCATGTATTTATACATTTTCATACGAACAGATGCTCAACTCTCTGCTCTCCCCGGCCGCTCCCGCATCTCCTCCTCCCGCCACGTCTCACGCCGCCTTTCTCTGTTCTTCTCTTCTCTTCTCTTCGCTCCATCACTGCTTCTACTCTCCTTCTTGCTTTCCGTTTGCCTTACTGCTGTTGTGGGTTTCTGTATTGCGCTGTTCCTTACCCAGATCTTTTTTCTTCTCCCCCCTTTTTGAGGGTTCTATATATTTATATAATTGATGTAAGGAATAAAAGAAATCTATATATTCATTGATATCTCCTCTCCTCTCCCCCCGTCCCGTCCCTCCAGGAGTTACAAAGTTTAGGCCTTCTTTTTCTCCTTCCCCTCTTCATCCCTGCTCCTCTTCCCCTCATTTTTCATCCTTCCTGCCCTCTACCTCAGTTGTTCGTCCCTCTCCTCGCTCACACCCGTCCCACGTCCCCCAAGCTCCAGCCCGGCGTCTCCATTGTGTTTGCGTTTTTTTTTTGTTTTTTCGTTGACAGCTGTGCAGAACGTATCAGAAGAAGTAGTTAAAGTGCACAATGATTGCATATGTCTACTGTAAATTTTATTTAATCTGTTATTTTTGTTTGTTTTTAAAAATATAAAAGTTGAGAAAAATCTATGAAAGCATGCTTGTATCATGTGGTTTGTCTGACTTTCGGGAAAGTGGCTCTGAGGTTTACAGGACTGTCTCAGAAAATTAGAATATTGTGATAAAGTTCTTTATTTTCTGTAATGCAATTACAAAAATGTCATACATTCTGGATTCATTACAAATCAACTGAAATATTGCAAGCCTTTTATTATTTTAATATTGCTGATCATGGCTTACAGTTTAAGATTTAATATTCCCAGAATATTCTAATATTTTGGGATAGGATATTTGAGTTTTCTTAAGCTGTAAGCCATGATCAGCAATATTAAAATAATAAAAGGCTTGCAATATTTCAGTTGATTTGTAATGAATCCAGAATGTATGACATTTTTTGTTTTTGTAATTGCATTACAGAAAATCACAATATTCTAATTTTCTGAGACAGTCCTGTACATTTGAAATTCTCCTGCACAGACGGGTGACAAACGGGAGAATCAAACTTAGTTTTGACCAAACAGGTGGCGTGTGGCTCAGAAATCTGGGAAAAAAATCTAATTAGAAATGCAAAATTTAAGGTTATAATCAGTAAAAAACACAGTTCCTCAAATATTCTTGTCAGTTTAACTTTGGTTAAAATGTGAAAGTACACAGTGAGGTCTTCTACTTTATTTTCAGGTGTGTTAAATGATTTACTGGTATTGACGCCGTATTTGTGATTAGGTTTTAGAAGATCATACAAAAGAGTCCACTAGATGGAGACACAAGACTAACATTCTCTGATTCACCAAGTGACTTCAGAAGAAAAATCTCCCTTGCAATCATTAACCCTCGTGCTGTCTTCGGTCAAGGAAGGAGGAAGGGAGGAAAGAAGGAAGGAAGGAAGAAAGAGAAGGAAGGAAAAAATAAGGAAGAAAGGAATAAAGAAAGGAGGAAGGAAGGAATAAAGAAAGAAAAGGAAGAAGGAAGGAATAAAGAAAGAAACGGAAGGAAGGAATAAAGAAAGAAAAGAAGGAAGGAAGGAATAAAGAAAGAAAAGAAGGAAGGAAGGAATAAAGAAAGAAAAGAAGGAAGGAAGGAATAAAGAAAGAAAAGGAAGGAAGGAATAAAGAAAGAAAAGAAGGAAGGAAGGAATAAAGAAAGAAAAGAAGGAAGGAAGGAATAAAGAAAGAAAAGGAAGGAAGGAATAAAGAAAGAAAAGGAAGGAAGGAATAAAGAAAGAAAAGAAGGAAGGAAGGAATAAAGAAAGAAAAGAAGGAAGGAAGGAATAAAGAAAGAAAAGGAAGGAAGGAATAAAGAAAGAAAAGGAAGGAAGGAATAAAGAAAGAAAAGAAGGAAGGAAGGAAGGAATAAAGAAAGAAAAGAAGGAAGGAAGGAAGGAATAAAGAAAGAAAAGAAGGAAGGAAGGAAGGAATAAAGAAAGAAAAGAAGGAAGGGAGGAATAAAGAAAGAAAAGAAGGAAGGAAGGAATAAAGAAAGAAAAGAAGGAAGGAAGGAATAAAGAAAGAAAAGGAAGGAAGGAATAAAGAAAGAAAAGAAGGAAGGAAGGAATAAAGAAAGAAAAGAAGGAAGGAAGGAATAAAGAAAGAAAAGGAAGGAAGGAATAAAGAAAGAAAAGGAAGGAAGGAATAAAGAAAGAAAAGAAGGAAGGAAGGAAGGAATAAAGAAAGAAAAGAAGGAAGGAAGGAAGGAATAAAGAAAGAAAAGAAGGAAGGAAGGAAGGAATAAAGAAAGAAAAGAAGGAAGGAAGGAAGGAATAAAGAAAGAAAAGAAGGAAGGAAGGAAGGAATAAAGAAAGAAAAGAAGGAAGGAAGGAATAAAGAAAGAAAAGGAAGGAAGACAAGAAGGAAGAAAGAAAAGGAAGGAAGGAATAAAGAAAGAAAAGAAGGAAGGAAGGAATAAAGAAAGAAAAGAAGGAAGGAAGGAATAAAGAAAGAAAAGGAAGGAAGACAAGAAGGAAGGAAGGAAGAAAAAAGGAAGGAAGAAAAAAGGAAGAAAAGAAGGAAGGGAGGGAGGAAAGAAGGAAGGAAGGAAGGGAGAAAAGAAGGAAGGAAGGGAGAAAAGAAGGAAGGAAGGGAGAAAAGAAGGAAGAAAAGAAGGAAGGAAGGGAGAAAAGAAGGAAGGAAGGGAGAAAAGAAGGAAGAAAAGAAGGAAGGAAGGAAGGGAGAAAAGAAGGAAGGAAGGTAAAAAAGAAAGAAGGAAGAAAAGGAGAAAACAAGGTAAGAATGTACGAAGGGAGAAAAGAAGGAAGGAAGGAGAATTAGGTGATTTTGACCCTAAGACAGCACAAGGTTAAGATGTTCTGCAGCACTTCCTGGTTGGAGCTTCAATAGTTCCACAAGTGCCGTTGATCCCGTTTGATTTCAGTGGCCACGTCGATAAACTCCTGAGGTAAGGCGATGAAATATAGACCAATTTTAAGTCATTATGTGTAGTTATTATATCGGAGGCCCTTTTTATGTTAGATATGATTTTTTTAAAATTTTTCAATTCATACATTTAATAGACCAAAACATTGCTCAGTGGTTTAAACTAATCACCTGTTAACACTGAATTAATGATATTGTTTACATCTGATTTAAAAATATATATTACATGTTTATATGGGATGTTGAGTTTAATTATGTTAAAGGTAATCCTGAAAGAGCCTTGTGAAGTGTCTGCTGTCAAAAGACTCCACAAGTGGGGTAGCTATAAATTACATGAGCAGTTAAATAATTGTGTGGCTGTTCCTTTTCTTTTACCTTCGTAAATATTCAGGTTTGATTATTATTAACATTTCGGATTGACTGAGATCACTGAAGTTTGTTCAATAATAAAATGAAACCTCAAAAATACAACTTGCCTAATACATTGTCCACAAAGTGTAGATGAATACTTTGTAGTGGTGTGTATACAGGACTGTCTCGGAAAATTAGAATATTGTGATAAAGTTCTTTATTTTCTGTAATGCAATTAAAAAAAAAAAAAAAAAGTCATACATTCTGGATTCATTACAAATCAACTGAAATATTGCAAGCCTTTTATTATTTTGATATTGCTGATTATGGCTTACAGTTTAAGATTGAGATTCCAAGAATATTCTAATTTTTTGAGATAGGATATATACAAATAATAAAAGGTTTGCAATATTTCAGTTGATTTGTAATGAATCCAGAATGTATGACATTTTTGTTTTTTTAATTGCATTACAGAAAATTACAATATTCTAATTTTCTGAGACAGTCCTGTACTTAACTGACACTTATTTTGTTGCCATTGATGAATAAATAAGTTGTCGCCACACCCCGTTTCCACGGTAACTATGATGGACAGACGATCACCGTCCAGGCTGTTAAAGACGAGCTTTGAAAGGTCATCGGCAAAAAGCACTTTGTCTTAATTTCTTTGTTTTGCCTTTGTTCTTTTACACCAAAGCTTTACTTTGTCGGAAGTTAAACTACAAGATGTAACGTTTTAACCACAAGGTCCTTCATGGTCTGCTAACATCAACTATAACCAACTATAACCTATAACTGCTTGCAGCGCATTGTGAGGATGTGGATTGAGCAAATGTATTAATTTTAAAGGAAAGAGTTGCTATCCATCAAACTCTGCAAAATAGAACAAGATAAATAAGAGTAAGAAAAAAAAGGGATTGGAAATATCTCTGCAACGAACACTTTGAGCAGCAGATGGTTTTAACACACATATATGCTCCATGTTGGTAGTGTGAAAGTGTTAATTAAATGCTTGTAGTCAAAGAGGTTTGAGTAAAATTAACAGTTTAACAGCATACAGGGAGGCATTTTGCCTCGAATACAAAACCACAATAGACTTGAAATAAAACAGTCGAGGTGTGATTAAAGTGTAGACTTTCATTTTGAAGAGGAGTAACGGCGGTTTTATGTCAAGTATGTGAATGAAGTGACAACTATAAAAAAAAAAAAAAAAAATCTTTTTATTTATTTATTTTTTACAACTTTGTTGGTTTACAATCCTTTGCAGTCGACCGCCTGAAGTCGGGGGCCCAAGAACTCACCTGATTCTGAGTCACGTGCTTGGGGTTGTTTTGCCAGGATTTCAATGCAACCAGATCCATGAGCTGCTTGTTGGGACTTTCTGCCTTCGGAAACTGAAAATCATGTTTTTTTGTCTAATTTTTTTAGGTATTTATTTGTTTCGATCATGTGCTCAATATGGTACACTCATTCATAGCATATCGTGTAATCATTTGGATCGAAAAGGAATAGGCTGAAGCTCTGAGCTTATAAATGCCTACCCTTTAACCTTCACATTATTAGGGCCCGAGCACTTGCAGTGCGAAGGCCCTATTGTATCTGTAGGAATAGTTATTCTTTATTCTTTATTCTTCTGACGAAATGAGGGCCTTTTTGCCCCCCTAAACGTGCCCCAAAAGTCACCAAATTTTGCACGCAAGGCAGGACTGGCGAAACATTTGATATTTAATGGTTTGCATTAATGGGCGTGGCAAAATGGCTCAACAGCGCCCCCTTGAAAACTTTGTGCTTGAAGACCTATACTCACCCATCTGTACAAACTGCTGTCTGTTTTCAATGTAGCTTTTGACCCAGCTGAACCCCACCCCTCTAATACCATACCGTTCTAACTTTTGCAACAAGATGTTGTGATCGATTGTATCAAATGCTTTCTTAAGGTCTATAAAAACTCCAACTGCATACTGTTTGTTGTCAGTAGAGTAGGTTAAGTCTTCAACTACATCCATCAGTGCCATTGAGGTGGATCTGTTGCTTCTAAAGCCATATTGAGTTTCACTAAGTAACTTTTGCTTTTCTATAAAACTATCCAACCGTTCAGCAAAAAGTTTTTCAAGTATTTTTGAGAACTGTGAAAGCAATGAGATGGGCCTATAATTTGTAAATAGGTGAATGTCTCCGGTTTTGTATATTGGAATCACTTTAGCAGTTTTCATTTAAATACCTGATTTGAATGATAGATTGCAAATGTAAGTTAACGGGTCAACAATATCAATAATTACTTTCTTTATCAGAGTCGTATCATAAAAATGTCATTTTTGGTAACATCTCTCAAATAAATTGTCGCTGTATTCCTTTCAATCTGGGGTTTTGCAACACTTTCATCATATGGAATAGTTATTTCTTTTGCAAGATTTGGTCCGACTCTGACAAAGAAATTATTGCTTTCTTCACTTGTAATGAGAGAAACAGCTGCCAAATACCAAGTAAACACCTGATATCAACTCCAGACTGTTTGTCTTTTAATCATGAAAAGGCACTATACCGGCTAATTAACTTCTTTTTAGTCGCTCGTCCTTAACCGGTACATTTGATTCCTTGAAATATTTCAGTGAAACCTCTTAAATTAAAGCTGAAAGTCTACACTTTGATCACATCTTGACTGATTTACTTCTAATCTGTTGCGCTGGTGTTTAAAGGCAAAAATCATAGAAACCGTTGTCTGAGTAATTCTGGATCTGAGCGTGTGTGTAGTTGAACAGGAATAAAAGAGGTTTTTATGGTGATTGATTTGAGTGAAAGTGTAAATATTACAGGGTGAGGTTTGTGTTCAAGCAGCAGTGAATGCATCTTTTTCAGGAGTCTGTCCAGATGGCTGGATGTTGTATTCAGCTGCAGTTCTTGGATACTTGTGCAGCTACTAGACATCGGGCTTCCCTCCAGGCACAGATGGCAAAATGGAGTAAAGTTAATGTGTGTATGCGTGTGTGAATTTTTATTTTTACGTCTCTGAACTGCGTTGACCCATCCTGCCCCCACAGAACCACAGTCTGCAGTCTGAGAGCAAGCATGAGACAGGTGGCGTGCTCGGCTGTACCTGTACATTCCCGCTATGATATATTTGCAAATGAATATATTTGCATTTTAGAATTCAACTGCTTATTTTTTACATTTGAGTTTGATAATGCAATGACTCATTTGGGCCAATCTCCCATAAGAGTGTGAAAAAAACAGTCCACCCAAACCTGGTCCAATAATGGAACAGCAAAGGATTCTGATGCTACATGTTTTGAGTTTGTTCAGGACTTGATCTTCAGACAAAATCATCCCCCTGTAAAACTGCCATCCCCCCCTTTCCATCCCTTATGTCATTTCATCAATGAATGTGGTTTTACTGCTATTTCAACATTTAGAGTCATCACCAGAAAAATAACACCAGAAAAAATAACTTATTTGACAATTTTCACCAGTTTCAAGTAAATTTTCACTTGAAATAAGTAGGAAAATCAACCAGTGGGACAAGATTTATCTTCTCATTACTAGCAAAAAAATATTGTTCCACTGGCAGATTTTTCTACTTATTTTAAGTGAAAATCTACTTGAAACAGATGAAAATTGTTGTTTTTTCCAGTGATGAGTCTTGTTTTAAGTGTAATGAGATTTTTTTTTACTAAAATTAGACATTTTAACTAGAAAAAAGACAAATATTCTTGTTAAGATATTGAGTTTTTGCAGTGATCCATTTTACTTATCCTGTGAAGGACAGAGTCATATTGATAAGTTCAGAAAACAGTTTTTTATTGTTGTGTTTTGATGTATTTGATGTAAGCCCAGTGGATATTTAAAGCTTACAGAAGGCTGCATTTAACTGCTGCTATGTCATTCCTGCAGTATTTCTGCAGGTGTTTTGGTCAGTGCTATTATTTATAATATATTATATTATTTGTAATCAGCACAAATTATCTGTCCCCATATGATAAAACCCCCCATCCCCCCTGATTTTTTTTTTTTTTTTTTTTTTTTTTTTTTTTTTACAACTCGAGTACTGCGCGTGGTAATTAATGGGGGCATCAGGATGGCTTGGTGGCTCCAAGTCTGTGTGTTTCCTCGTGCAGCATCCGCAGGTGAACTCCCAGTAAACTGCTTGGATGGAAACTTTCTGCCGACACTTCAGTGTCTGGGGTTGCAGAAGTTCTCCTTCAATAAATGTTCTGGATTACACCATCTGTGGTTAACAAGCACTACACCCCCATTTCTTGACACTTGAGCCAGCAATAGTGCATAAATGTTATTTATATACAACTCATGTTTTATTTATTTTTTTTTTAACAATAAAGTTGCCATTTGTGAAAATTCAGTGTTTCAGCTTTGTTCCCTCCCCTGCTACACGTCATTCAAGCAGCCAATCAGCGCAGAGCCTCATTATCATAGCTTCCCCTCAGAATGAAGCACAGAAAAAGAGGTTAGAAGCGGTAAAACTAGAGACATGGCCCACAGGCTGGATTTCTGATTTATGTAGAAAAAACAAGCTTTAGATTGTTTGTAAGACATTCAAGGCCTGTTTAAAATATACATTAAATGCCATAATATGTCCCCTTTAATGCCTGTCCTCTGTCCTCTGGGACACCAGTGCCAGAGGTGTCAAAAGTATTCACATTCATTACTCAGGTAGAAGTATAGATACTAGAGTTTAAAAATACTCCTGTAGAAGTTGAAGTATCAGGTAACGAAGTATTTGTACTTCGTTACTTGACACCTCTGACGAGTGCCATGTGGAGTCGGTGATGCCACCACCCCTTTCACAACTCCACTTCCTGTCAATTTCAAATCATTTCTTTCACTCAGCCCTACATGTAGGCCTACATATAATTATGTCACAAATGTGATCTCTGCAGAACAGCGTGAGACAAAATAATTTTGTCCAGTAGGTATAAATGTATTCGCTGTATAAAAATTTCACAAAATATATTCTACTATTGAACAATTAACCCGTTTTCTCTGACATGAATCTGCATAAATGAAACAAATGCAGTGCCAACAGAAGCAACGTAATTTTCCTGTGTTTTTGGGTCCTTTGCTGGATGAAAACGGACATTTTTCGGACTAATCATCCAACAAATATCTGTGATCAAAGGGATGTTTCCAGCCCACACACCACCAGATGGCAGGAGGATCAATTGATTACATTTTGGTCATTACCAAGGTCTGGGACTTTTGCCATCGTTTGATTATGACCTTTGAGCCAAAACAATCGGTACTTTAACGTGGTGAAAGGAAGGAAGTCCAACTGCTGTAATCCCCAAATTAGCAATTTTAAGAATATTTTCATATAGTTTTCCAACCAATGTAAAACAAGGAAATAAGTGAGATTGCTCTCCATCCTTCTCTTCTATCAGATAATGAGAGTTTTACAAACATTATCACACTTTTAAACCTGCAGCTGGTTTCCCCAAATATAAGCACTTTCCTGTTTATTTATTCCGTCACCTTAAGATTAATATATCCTTTTTTCTCAAAACAAATTTGATGCAAATGTTGTTCTTTTGCGAAACCATATTTGTTGGAAGATCTTTATGTAAATGTAGACAGCTTTATTATCTCCAGTGCCTGTCAGAAAATGTGAAAATATCACAAGCGCCTGACATGAGTTATTATTTCTGCATAAATATCATAGTTAAAAAGGCCGTTAACATGATAAAACCTGTTTGCATGTTCTCACTTCTTTCCATCTGTTACTCTTACTAAGTTAGAAGTCGTGTATAAGTGTAAAATCATTTTGCTGTTGCTGTTGTCATTAGGAAATGCAGGTTTTTATTCTTGTAACACCATCGGATGAACGAGAGATTCAGATGAGAGACAGAGACTTTCACAAGGGTGCAGCGCATTTTTTATCTGAATACTTTGAATGCAGCCAGAGGAGACGGTGGGGATTGTTTTCCCATTTAAATATACAGTATACCACTCAGGGATCCAGACTACAGGGAACGCCATCCCTGAATTAATCAACAGCCAAAAACCATTAGACTTTTACTGATTGTTAGAGAAGAAGGCCGCCTTTAATTCTTGTATTTTATGATTCAGTGTTGTTTTTATTACACTGATACAAATATTGTGCTTGATCGACTTAAAAAAAAATAAGTCAACTTTTTGCATGAGATTATTATGTAGATCAAGAAAGACTAGTCTTTGTATAAACTACTTAATTTTTTGTATGTAAATTATACATTTTGCAAGTACAGTCAACTTAATTGTGTTAAATTTACTTTATTTATCAAAATTAAGTTGACTTTACTTGCAAATTTTGTACATACTAAAAATTGAGTAGTTTATACAAAGACTAGTCTTTCTTGATCTACATAAAAATCTCATGCGAAAAAGTTTCCTTCATTTTTTTAAAGTAGATCAAGCAAGATATTTTTTACTGTGGTGTTCTACTTAAACAAATAAAGCATGTTTCATCTGTTGGTCAATCTGCCCGATAGATTAAAATTGTTAAAGGAAAGGTAAATACAACAAGATCATTGCTTGTTGTTTGTGTGTGAATGAAAAGATTGCCCGGGATTACATAAATAAATACTGCTTGTTAAGGAAACAAAATGCACAATGTCTTGTTTTTTGAACAAATGCAGATTAAGTTCAAAACTAGATGTATTCATGTAAAGCAACAAACTTAATTTTTAATTGTTAATATCACAGATTTAAATATGTTATATTTACATGCGCTTAGATTTATTTTTTTCAGTGTATTCACGATATAAAAATATCTAAAAATTCCCCAGAATTTCTCATCTCGCGGTAAAAACGATAAATTCCCGTTGATGACGTTTTTGTGTAAAGATGATTTATGGTTCTGTGTTAAATCCACGTACAGGAAGGAAGGAAGGAAGGAAGGAAGGAAGGAAGGAAGGAAGGAAGGAAGGAAGGAAGGAAGGAAGGAAGGAAGGAAGGAAGGAAGGAAGGAAGGAAGGAAGGAAGGAAGGAAGGAAGGAAGGAAGGAAGGAAGGAAGGAAGGAAGGAAGGAAGGAAGGAAGGAAGGAAGGAAGGAAGGAAGGAAGGAAGGAAGGAAGGAAGGAAGGAAGGAAGGAAGGAAGGAAGGAAGGAAGGAAGGAAGGAAGGAAGGAAGGAAGGAAGGAAGGAAGGAAGGAAGGAAGGAAGGAAGGAAGGAAGGAAGGAAGGAAGGAAGGAAGGAAGGAAGGAAGGAAGGAAGGAAGGAAGGAAGGAAGGAAGGAAGGAAGGAAGGAAGGAAGGAAGGAAGGAAGGAAGGAAGGAAGGAAGGAAGGAAGGAAGGAAGGAAGGAAGGAAGGAAGGAAGGAAGGAAGGAAGGAAGGAAGGAAGGAAGGAAGGAAGGAAGGAAGGAAGGAAGGAAGGAAGGAAGGAAGGAAGGAAGGAAGGAAGGAAGGAAGGAAGGAAGGAAGGAAGGAAGGAAGGAAGGAAGGAAGGAAGGAAGGAAGGAAGGAAGGAAGGAAGGAAGGAAGGAAGGAAGGAAGGAAGGAAGGAAGGAAGGAAGGAAGGAAGGAAGGAAGGAAGGAAGGAAGGAAGGATCTGAGTCATTCCAGTTTTGCAGTACAGGTGTAACTCATTTAATTGTTTTTTATTAATTCAATGTAATTGGTGTAGTTTAGTAGTATTTAGTATCTTTTAGAGCAGTGTTTTGGGGGCTCCAAAGACTGAATGTGGTGATAGATTTATAGTTACAAAGGTGGAGTTGAATTGGTATTTTTTTTATCGTTATCGGGATAAATGCCAGAAATTATCGTGATACATTTTTTAGTCCATACCGCCCATCCCTAATTACCTCTCGTTGTTTCAGCTTAGTCTCCTCTCCTCCCCCCCCTCATCACCTGTGTTCAGATTCAGGTGCAGGTTGCTGGGCCAGGCCTCCCCTCCTCTTGTCCCTGGGTGGGTAAGCCTGGCCAGATGTCAGCTAGTGTGATTGGAGAGGAGAGCACCCTTCATACACGGGTCACTTCCTCCCCGGTCCCTGCAGGTTTGAGCTGAGTCACCGTGGGGACGATGCGGCGTTGTCCTCGTCAGCCCCCTGACCCTAACTCTCCATGCAGGCAGCATCGCAAGGGATTGCCAAGAATGTGTGTGGATTTGCTTGAGAGGATGGCGTTATTCATGTGTGCCATCCAAACTCACGGTTCAGGTCCAGAAAACTGGGAAGTGTGACTGCTTTCTGGTTTGTTATGAGTCTGTAATCCCTAACAGTCAGCAGGAGTGATCGATCTGTGTTCCGGTGAAAACCAAATAGAGACTAAGGGCCTGATTTACTAAGATCCTAAATAAAGAGTACTAAATTGCGTGTGCACTGAAAAAGTTTGCACGTGCTGTTGTTGTGTGTTTTGCGGGTGATCAACTAAGATTGCTTGCTCAATTGATAACAGGTGCAAACTGCAGTATTTAAATGAGGTGTTGCGTCTTACGGTTTGCGCCATGGAGAGTCTGGATGGAAGCAGGAGAAGCAGATAGTCGCAAGCGCAAAATGAAATTTGACGAGTTGGAGTTAGAGATATTAGTGGAAGAGGCAAATAAACACATTCATGAACTACAGCAAAGAAATTTAAACATTACCAAGAGAAACACAATATGGGAGAAAATCTGCGATAGAATAAATGCAGTTGGTAAGACAAAGAGAACGGCAGATGAGTTAAAAGAAGGTGGCAAGATATAAGGCGAAGATATAAGATATAAGACGAATATAAGGCCTTTAATAAAACTTGTGCAACCATTTTTAAAATAGCATGCAGCAGAATAAAGACTCTCTCTCTGCGTATTCTTTGATTTTGGCGATGTCGCCTCCTTGCCACAATAACAGCAGCAGCAGATTAGCACCTTCCTTTCAAACGTATTAAATACAGACGCAATCACAATACGACAATAACTTTCAGGCTTGGTAAATCTAATTGCGCGTGGTAAATGAACCTATTTGCATTTTCCCCTCCCAGTATTTAGCGCTTTCTGGCGGGTACGCCCCATATTGATTATTCATCAGGGCAAAAGTACTAAATGAACAGCGTGTGCTATTTTGCTCATTTCAGAGACGCAGTCGTCTTTGCACGCTGTTAGTAGATCAGCTGGCACATTGGTTTGCGGGTGCTGTCAAGTTTGCACACGTTTTAACACACGCAAACCTTTAGTAAATCAGGCCCTAAAAGTGCATACCTACAGACGATGTCTAATGCGACTAATGCATTCCTTTACTTTAGAGCACAGGGAATGACAAAAGTATCCTTATTGTAAGTGAATCAAAATAAACTCAAATACTTAAATATCTTCAGAATACTTTCCTAAAGTCGTGTCTGTACTCTTACTAGAAGTCACTTGGAATAACAAATACACAGAGAGTAATACAACCATATATATATATATATATATATATATATATATATATATATATATATATATATATATATATATATATATATATATATATATATATATATAAATAAAAGCCTGATATAAGTTTAGAAGCGGTTAAAAAAGCAGACATTGTAGTATCATTGTAGCATTTTAACCAGAATATGTCACTGACATTTCTTTAAGATCTGAGGAAATTGTTTCCACTTTAAAAAATAAAATACAATGGAGACAAAAAAACTTCTTTAACACAATTCCTCTGCAGTAAAAGACTCAGGTTGACAGTTAGCTGTTGGCTTGAAAACAATGTCAAAGTCTTTAAATGCAGGTTTTTACAACTGAGTCAATAAGGTGAGGGGATATATGTGATGCAATCAAAAACAGGAAAATGAAAGGTGACTGAATTGAGATCATTTTTCACTTTTCACGTGGTCAAAGATGTCGATAACATAAAAAAAGTTTTCATAACTAGGGATAAAATTTGTCTTTGGCAGAAATATTTTTGGGTAGATTTCTAATCTTCAAACTGTCGTAGCAAATACAGACAATGTGTATAACCTAAAAATAATAACAATAAAAAAAGTCACAATGTATGATTAAAAGTGGGAACACAAACACAAATAAAATGGTTTGAAAAAAAGAAGCATAATTTAATTGTTTAAAGTCATCACATTTCCAAATTGAAACTATCTTACAAAATAATCAACGTCACCATGCAATGCTGCTTTTCCTCCAACAGAGGTCGCTGTTGCACTAGAAAATGATCAAATCACGCTGAGCTCCTCTAAAGCCTCATCCAAATACACGGGGAGCCAGTGTGTGTTCAGTGATGATAAAGAGCTGACAAAATAGTCTGAAGGATGAAACTCTGCAAATGCAGCCAGATATCAAGAATCTGGACGTGGAAAAATGTCTTTACATTACATTTGTAGAGTTGATGCTCAATTTCTATCCTTTAAATTATTAGGGTGGGTTTCTTAGTCAGCTGACATATACATTGATGTATGTATATATATATATATATATATATATATATATATATATATATATATATATATATATACACATACATAACATCCCACTGGGTGGGGTTTTAGGTTACACTCAGCTTCTTACTTGCCACAGATGAAAGCCTCTCTGGGTTTGGAGTGCTTAATTTTCAATGCATGTTAGAAAAACATTACACAGCGTTAAAAAGCAATATAACTTTGTGAGGCGTCAAACTGTCCTCATGGATATGGAGAAAGTGACGCGCCCCTTTTTGAGAGTGCAGGCTCTGCATCATCTCATTGAACCACGCCATCACAATCACATTTAGCATCCAGTCGAAGAGAAAATCCATCTTCCCTCTGCCAAGCGCTGAGAAATGTAGCAATGTGTGAGGAAAAATAATAACATAAAACTATATTAGAGATCCTCTTTGCCTACTGTAGCAGAGAAGGTATTGATTTTTAGAGAAATATTTCACTAAGTCTCTTCAGTGGGCCGATGCTATTGCTGCTTCTCTCTACAGAGCTCAAAGCAACACTTTAGACCTTTCTCTATGCTTTGGAACCGCATATATTTTTAGAAAGTATTATTTATTTATTCTTTCCACTCGTGCTCACTCCCATGTCTGTTTTTTTTAAACACAGAAATGTGTGTAAGCGTGTATGCAACAGCGTGAATATGAATCATATATTACACTTCCTGACAGAACCTCTGAAAACATCAGATTAAAACCCTGACGTGATTATTTTAACAAATAACATGCCTTTTATTTCCTTCCGTCTTTTTCTACCGCCGAAGCACTGAAATTCAATTATCTAATCAAATTTTTTTTCATACATTCAAAATGACTTTTTGCAGCCATAAAAAACACAGTTTTTAAGTGGAAATGTAACGAGATAGATGACGGTCGGAGGTTGAGCAGAGGTCACAGTTCTGGACCAGACGGACTGTTATCATGATGGAAACGGGTTTCTGTCTGGCACCATTAATCAGTTCAAGATGTTTATATGAAACTCGTCTCCAAACCGACACAGCAGGGGAAGACGGGGCCAAGGGACTGCTGAGGGCAGCAGGTGCTTAAAACCCTGTCCATTTTCTGTGCTGTCCATCCATCTGTGTGAGAGAGGAAATGTGTAAGTGTCGGTCTGTGCATGTGATTTCACGCTTGTGCAATAATACGCCTGAAAATGGCGATGACACCGAACACACAGAAAAGTGAAAGACAGGTTTTACGGAGTGAGTCCCTGGGCCTTTAAAGATGGAGGGAGGCGGGAAGGGAGAAGAGGCTGCAGAAAAGGCTGCGGGGCTGGAACCAATTAGGCCAGGAGAGGCTTACTCCACCTGCACCACGAGGCCCCCGGGGAGCGCCCCGGTGACAAGATGAGGGATCATCATCATTACCATTATTTATTTGCCAAGCAGAGGCCGGCTCTGGGGCCAATCCTAATAGGATTCAAGAATTGCAATGAGCGTCTTTTCGTTTGGGGCAGATATGTTGCTTGAGAGGGGAGGGAGGGGTGTTAATGCACGGATAAAAGTGGGCATGCATTTGTGAAAGAGCTCAAACTACAGCAACCAGCTCGTGCCGGCTGTGTCAAATGCCATTCGATCAATTATGCAGACTGAGTGTGTTGTTAGGTCCTAAACTTTCATGAATAATATACAGGATGTGGGGTCCCTGGATGTGTGTTGCATTACGTGGACAAGTCAGGCGGCCATGAACCTGAGATCAGTCTCGTTATTACTGTTGAATAAACAGAAGCAAAAGCAAATAATTGTATTACTGACGTCCTGTGTATCTTAGAATCATTTTTGAACTGTTTATAATCAGAGGTGTCAAAAGTATTCACATTCATTACTCAGGTAAAAGTATAGATACTAGAGTTTAAAAATACTCCTGTAGAAGTTGAAGTATCAACTCAAGTTTTTTACTCAAGTAAAAGTATAAAAGTACTGGTTTCAAAACTACTTAAAGTATAAAAGTAAAAGTAATGTAAGGGGGAAAAAAGCCATTAAGGACAAAAGCCATTGAAAATGAATGTATCTTAGTATAATGCAAATATCTTAAAGAAGCATATATGTGTACTATTGAGCATTAACGTGTGTTTCAGAGAGAGAAGATATGTTATGTTATGTTATGTTATGTTATGAATCTTTATTTCGGCTTGTACACACTTTTTGCAGAACAAGATGAAAAGGAAAGAAAAAACAACATTTCTTTTGCCGAAAAGGTGTAGGCTGAAGCCGTAGCTTATAGGGCCTACCCTTTTTTCTTATGATCAGCAAAATATGAGACATTAGCTTTTACTCCGTGGAAACAAACAATACATAAAGAAGACAAAAATTAGTAAGACAAAATATAAAAGTGACGTTTCACATTCTAGAATGTTTTTGATAGTATATTTTATAATTATAGTGTCATATGACTAGTTGCCTATAAGTATTGTAATGGTGCAAAAAGTCAAACTTCAGAGGCATGTTATCATTTATCCTAACCTTTATTGGAATGTACATCCAAGTTTAGTTGCAGGAATCTGAGGGAACGGATGGAAGAACAAAACTGGACAAGAACATCTGAAACAACCACAACCAAATTCACTCTATCCGGATGGAGCAATTTAACTGGATAGTTTTTTTTTTAAAGGCCGAAATGAAATAGAGTAACGAGGCTGTTTTTAAAATGTAAGGAGTAAAAAGTACAGATAATTGCGTGAAAATGTAAGGAGTAAAAGTAAAAAGTCGTCTGAAAATAATTACTCCAGTGAAGTACAGATAACCAAAATTTCTACTTAAGTAAGGTAATGAAGTATTTGTACTTCGTTACTTGATACCTCTGTTTATAATCCATCCATCCGTTATCTGTATAGCTACTTCTGAGTGTTTTGGGAGTCCACAGTCCATCACACGGCCACACACAGATCACACACACACATTTTCTTCTCACCAGCTGATAGAGGGCAACAGTTTAAAAAAGAAGACAAGATCCTTTAAATCTCTCACGATAGTGTTTACGTTGCTCATAACTGGATCCCTTTGCAATGTCTCCAACAGTCGACTGGCAGTTTACTGGCTGCCGTGCCTGTGCCCCAGAGGCGTTTCCGAGCCAACAAAGGATGAAAAGTGTCAATAAAAGCGCGATGAAACGTACAATAATTTACGGTCGCATTGAAAGAACGATGAACGTTTCTTTAAAAAGTAGATTCTTTGTCGTTTTCACAATGCATCTGTGATTTGTAGCAGTGTATATAGGGTTACAAGGTACTGGTACACTGTAAATAACTGTCAAATCTTTGTTTCTATGAGATTTTTTTGCTGTATTACTTCAGCTTCGTGGTGCTTTACCTGTGCAGCAGGATGTGTGGCAAAGTAAATCAGGTAGTGGAGTTCTGTGATGTTAAATGGATTTTCCTTAAGTACATTTACGCATTAGATTGCATGTTTAAATCATATTATATTGTTTTAATTTTGTTCCTACTATTCAACTTGTTGATTGATCCATCTGTCCATTAACTCCCGATTATCTGGATTGTGGTTATGGGGGAAGCAGCCGGAGCAGAGAGGCCCAGATCTTCCTCTCCACAGACATCAAGACATTCCCAGACATTAAAGGGGACCTATTTTGAAAAATACGTTTTCTCTTGCTTTAACATATATAAAGTGGTCTCCCCTCAGCCTGCCAACTCAGAGAAGGAGGAAAGCAACCAAATTCTGCAGTGTCTGTACAGCCGCCCGGATGAGCCGTCCAGTGTGATGTGGATCTACGAGCCAATAAGATTCTGCTCCCTTTCGTTACGTAACCAAAATGCGATTTACAACGGTTGGCCTCCGATGTGTGAAACCACGCCCACAACTAACTCCGCCGGCCGGAGCTTCCGACATTTTTTTGTAGTGGCGTATCGTGTCATTCAGGCAGCCAATCAGCACAGAGCCTCATTATCATAGCCCCGCCCACTCAGAATCCCGCATAGAGAATGAGGTTAGAGAATGAGATGATAAAGACATGGTTTAGAGGCTGAATTTCTAATTTATTTAGCAAAAAAAGCGTGTTTTTAAGACATTCAAGGCCTGTTTAAAATAGGTATTAGATGCCACAGTACAGGGGTCGGCAACCCAAAATGTTCAAAGAGCCATATTGGACCAAAAACACAAAAAACAAATATGTCTGGAGCCGCAAAAAATTAAAAGTCTTGTATAAGCCTTAGAATGAAGGCAACACATGCTGCATGTTTCTATATTAGTTATAACTGGGGGAAGATTTGTTTTTTCATTATGCACTTCGAGAAAAAAGTCAAAATGTCGAGAAAAAAGTTGACATTTCGAGAAAAAAGTCGAAATGTCAAGATTAATGTTGAAGTACAATCTTGAGAAAAAAAGTCGAAATGTCGAGAAAAAAGTCAAAATGTCGAGAAAAAAGTCGAAATGTCGAGAAAAAAGTCAAAATGAGAATAAAAAAGGAAAAAAGAATAAAAAAAGGAAAAAAGAAAAAAAAGAAGAAAAAAAGGAAAAAAAGAAGAAAAGAAAAAAGAAGAAAAAAAGAAGAAAAAAAGAAAAAAAAAGAAAAAAAAAAGTCATTTTTGAAAAAGCTCCAGGAGCCACTAGGGCGGCACTAGAGCCGCATGTGGCTCTAGAGCCGCGGGTTGCCGACCCCTGATATAGTAGGTCCCCTAAGTAAGCCCACTCCAGCATGACGCCTCTCACCCTGAGTGGAACAAGGTCCGACCTCCCTCAAAACATGCTGCTAATTGAGGTTAGCCTGACTATACCTAGCCTGCACCTCTCGACCTCCCAGCACAAGCTCAGGTTTCTTCCCCACCAAAGGGGTGACATTCCAGGTCGGCGTGCCAAGGCGCAGCATTCCAAGGCCCGTGCCTTCTGCCGCTGCTCAAACCACTTCACACCCGATCTCCCCGCCCTCCTCCTGCAGGCGCTGAGCCAACAAGAGGACAAACCCATGCTGCTTGTTCAGCCTGAGCCTGGCTGGACCCCACGGATTAAAACCCAGCCACCATGCACTCGCCTCAGCCGGCCTCCAGGGTAAAGCTAGTGATCCACAAAATCACATCCATACAAATCTGTAGAATTGCCCTCAGTCTGGCCCGTCCCCCAGGACCAATTTGCCTTGAGAGGCCGAGTTCCGCTCCTGGAACCGCTCAGGCAAACTCCTCCAGGAGGAGGAATTCAAGGGGGACGAAATGTCATTGACTTCAAGCCGGACCTAATGACGGCCTAATGGTATCAGCATACACTGTACTGCAGCCCTCAGCGCCGCCCAACGAGCCGCTGAAGGAGTGCTATTAATGCTTTAGTTTGACATGATATTGGAGGAGATCACACCAGAGACTGTAGCCAGTGAAAATGGACCATTTTGTGTAAAACTGAAAAACATTCTGCAAAAACTGCTGTGAAACGTGTGATTTTTATCAGTTATCAGCAACTGGGACTAAAATCAACACATACACTATTCAGTTAAAACTGAAGCTGCATTAAAGTTAAGTAAGTAAATTAAGTAAGGCCCAATCCCAATACACCCCCTACTTTCTACCACTAGCCCTCCCTCACTACCACTACCCCTAAAAAAGAAGGGACAGATTTTATGGCACTTGAAATCTTCCCTGTTCCCTGTCCCAAAACTCCCACTACTCCTACTTTCAGCACCACCCCTACAATCAGGAAGCTGAGAGCCAGAAGCTGTTTTAATTTCAGCTGTAGCGCTGTTAATATGCCACTTTATTAAGTTTTAATATTTTTTCAGGCGTAAAAGTAACCGTTAAGATCCCCAACCTGGGCTCAGTTTATCCAAATAACGCCTGTTAAGAAATTCGATCTGATGTTTTCAGCGATGATGAGACCGGGGCGCAGCAGCAGATCACGTACAGACGTGATCGCCGGGTCAACCTGCGCCGTCGTCCCGGGGGAGAAACCTGCAGCTCTGTGGAGAATTACCGCTGGCTGAAATAAATCATTTAGCAAGATAAATGTTGGTTTAATAGATGAAATCTAACAGTTGTAGCTACGCCTGTTAAGAAATTTGCTCTGAAAATTTCGGGATTTCTGCCTGCCGGCTCGGGAGCTGATTTAGGGTTCTGCGTTAAATCGACGCAGAGCCTACGGCGTACGGCGCGCGTCGCCACGTAACCTACGCCGTAGGCTCTGCATTGGTGTAACGCGGAACCATAAATCAGCCTTTATTCTGGCGAGGTTGCAACAACGGGCAAATGAGTGATTATGTACATTCACTGAGTGAATATTATGAAAGTAAAATATATATTTCTCGCTAGAAATGTAATCAAAACGCATGTTTATGCAGAAACTAACTCAAAATATTGATTTTATTCACTAAAAAATAAGAAATGTCCGCCATGTTTTTTTTTTTATTCAGTCCGCAAATGACGACGAAAAGCATTCTGGGAAATTTTTCTGTCACTAGATCAGCTAGTGAGGATCGGAAATCCCTCGATCCGTAGGGACAGATTCATAGCCACTACACTACTTTTCTCCACTCCCCCTAGGTGGAAAGAGGAATTGGGACACCACTACCTTCACGGGAACGCACAAAATATAGGGGTAGGGATGAAAACTAGGGGTAGTGGTAGTATTGGGACAGGGCCTAAGTAAGTAAGTAAGTAAGTAAGTAAGTAAGTAAGTAAGTAAGTAAGTAATGGTCACAGAGCGCTTCACAGTTACAACAAAAACAAAACACAGTTAAAAGATACATACAAATTTAAGTTTAAGAGGCCAAGACAACACATTGACAATCATAACAGCCCCAAGACAATTAGGCAAAAGCCTGCACAAATAAATAGGTCTTAAGTTGCCTTTTGAAGGAGTCAACACACTCCATCGAACGCAGAGATAGCGGAAGATCGTTCCAAAGCCCGGGAGCAACGGCCTGGAAGGGTCGGTCTCCTCTGGTCCGGAAACGAGTACCAAAGTATTGTATAAAGTAACTTACTGTAGCTTCTACTTGGCACAGTTGTGGACTAAAAGAGTTTTCAGTAAACGTCCCGCCATTTTCAAGGTCATTTTCGGTGAACATGGACGAGTCAGAGCATCACAACATGCAAGAGAAATGCAAAAGTAGAATAATGATGCAGAGCAGATTGTTGTGAGGAAAACAAATCACCATCATCATGTCCAATATGAGGATGATGGTTGTATGATCAGTGTATATCCTTGTTTTTATATGCAGGCATTGATTTGGGCTGGAGACAACCGTGTTTTTTTCTGTGTGTGTGTGTGTGTGGGTGACAGTTTTTGCCTGTGATTCAGGTTTTGTGGAAGAGTGACTATAGTTAGTCCATAACTCATGATGCTCTCCATTCAGAAGACACCTTAGGGCCCGCATTACACCCCGCGAGACTCAATCACAGCCTACGTTAAATCGATAATCCTGGAGATACTTGGTGGGAGGGAGCGAGACAAAGATGGAGAGAAAGTTGCTGAGGGAGGGAGGGAGAGAGAGACACACAAAGAGGATGAGGGGAAAGGGAGAGATGGGGAAAAAAGAATGGGAGCGCTGGAGAACCTGGCCGGGATGGAGGAGATGAAAGATGAGGGCTGGTTTTCCTGCAAACTCCCAAAGGCCCCATTGCTGACTGTGTTTTTATCTGATGATGTGAGGACATTGTTGAGGTGAAAGGTGATTGAAGAAGAGAGGGAAAAAAGGAGAAATGACCAAAATGTGAGTGAAAACAGGAGAGGGAAAGGAAGCATGGAGAGCAAGTCCTGATGGAGTGAAATAAGACACTCTGCCTTCCAACGATCCTGGAAACGTATTTTATAATTGCTTGCGAGGATTTACAACATCTGGAGAAGATTATTGTCCTCTGGTGCTGTCGATTTCTCAAACAATTCAAACACGGGAAACTTTCAAACTGCCATAATCAATTTAAATTAAAAAATGTCCAGTCAGTACACTCTTTTCTCTTCTTCTCCTTTTCTCAACTCCAGTCCCGCTGAATTTCTGACCATTACTGCTCACTCGTGCATATTTGGGCCAGTCACATAATTGCTGTGCTGATATTGTGATATTTTTCATTCCTGCTTTCCATTCAATGCGTTAAAGATGTTTGCAAAATATGAAACTGGCCAAACTAAACTAGCTTTATGCTACTAAGGGCTGCATTAATCCTTCTTTTTGTCACTGTAGTTAAAGAAAGCTACTGTATGTGTAAGAGTTAGTGTCACATTAAGGTTCACAGTTTATTTTTCAGCACCTACAGTACCAGCTGCAACGTTAAAACCATTCTTTCCTCTGGCATGTGTGTGATTCCCAGTGCAGTCGTGTTCTCAAAACATCGATTGTGAAGCCGGTCCTGTGATCCAGCAGAGGGAGCTCTAATATCAGCTTGGCTTAAAGCATGGACTCTGGATTTCTTGGTAGAAGACAGTTAAAAATGTTTTGAAAAAAAAAAAAAAATGTTTTGTTTGCTATAAAAATGAAGGAAACCAGTGAGTAAAAAAGGACAATTATGGCATCAAAGCTTCTGTAAAGCAGTGGTTGTGAGTATTTTGGGTTTTTAAGCCTGTAGATAGCAGCGTAACAAACAAGGCTGCTTTGACTAAGCTGTCTTGCTTAGATTCCCCTGCTAGCTTTTCAGACAACAAGACAACTTTAAACAGGTTATACTGGTATCCAAACAAACGGGGCTTAAAGGTTGACATTGCACAGGTTTTTCTTTCTTGTAGCTTCTTGTGGCACAAACGACCCGTTGATACGATAAACCTTCAAAAACTTCTATAGTTATCAGTCCAAATACCATCCGTTGAACAGACATCATCCTGGCAAAAGTCTTGGTACCTTCCCACAATTCTTGTCTTTCTTCCTGACAAAACCAGTATTAAACATCTCTAATTGATTAAGGTGATTGCTTCCATCTCTTCCAAGCTAACCGCTGCTTTGTGCAGCTACTAGGGTTGCCACCTTTCAGAAATAGAAATAAGGGACGCCCCGTTTCAGCAGTGCAGGTGCCAAAACTTCTAAACTGCATAGAAATGTATTTATTTTATATAAAAAAACAAAATGCTTTGATTTAAAGTTTAAAGTGCTTTAATAGCTTTGAACTTGCATGACTGTACAGACAGCCAACCATATAACAACTGAAATAGCCTCCTATGCTACGTATGTCCACATCAGCCCAGATGTAGAATATAGATACAGGTGAAGGTCGGAAAATTAGAATATGGTGTAAAAGTTAATTTATTTCAATAATTCAATTTAAAAGGGGAAACTAATACATTACATAGTCTCATTACATGCAAAGCAAGATGTGTTAAACCTTTATTTGTTATAATTTTGATGATTGAATTGTTTATTGATTTCATAATATAGAGATTTTTTATTTAGGGTTTTCATAAGCCATAATCACCAAAATTATAACAAATAAAGGCTTGAAATATCTCACTGTGAATTTAGTGGGTGTTTCACCTTTAGTTGAATTTACTACGAATGAAGTTTTATTCAAATATAAGTATATTAAAATTTTCCGTCCTTCACCTGTATATTATGACATCAATAAATAAGAGCATAAATATATGTCTGTATTGGTCAATATGGAACGCAACTTTTAATTCCCAATTACGTAACAATTCTGTATTTCAAGGGACGGGTGGCAAGCCTAGCAGCTACGCATTTTGCAGGACGTCATGACTCATTTTGCAGATTTCATACAGAAGTTGGAGTCCATGTCATGGCGTTTTTCCTTTGGTGCAACTTAAAAACGGACAGAAGGCTAGCACTGTTATCCCTCCTGGATATCCAGCCCTCTTTTTCTCTGCAGTCAAACTTTTTTCTGTTATGATTCGGTTTTGTCGAGGACCCAAACGCAGGAGAGCAGGAGCTCACAACAAAAAATGGTTTATTTACAAAAAGGCAAAAACAAAGCACTGCAGAGCAGGATTAACAAAAAAAACAGGATCATGGAGGAAAAAACTACGAGGAGACATGGAGGTGGAAACAGTACGGACCGACGGGGAACAAAGGAATGACAAGACCAGATATACACAGGGGATAACGAGACACGACGAGACACAGGTGCAGACACAATCAGGGCAAATGGGAAACAGGAGGGACAGAACTGAAACTCAAAAACTGGGGGGAAGTGTCAAACCCTGACACTTCCTCTAAAGTACTACCGTTTCGTCATCATCTCTTGTCACCATCTGGCAGTCTTTGTAATTTGGTGTGCATGCGTGCATTTACATCTGCAATGACAAACTCCTTGTCTCATGTTATAGCAGAAAAGAAGCAGTAGTTGAAAATACAATACGAAGTGGTTCTGAAGTTACAGTTGTCAAGTGTGACGCATCATTGAAGGGTCCATGTCCGTGATATATCCCCTGGAGATTCAAAAAGGTCATTATAGGTGGCGAGATTTGAAGCCTTGGGTGTCTTTGCGACATCGTTTGTCCACTTTGACACATTCCTCCATCGCAATAAATTAAATAATTCTTTACCTGACAGGCCGTGAGTTTGGCACCGAGAAGCTAAAAGGCAGCGGTTTGGTCTTATTTAGATTAGCCGCAATACAAATGCTGTATTGATCACCGTTCAAATTACAAAAAAGGTGGAAACAACACATTTGGGCATTTGGGCAAAGTCGATCTGGGTATTTAGTGTGTTTGTCATCTAGAGGGTTACCATGGCAACCAACTTGCTGTGGTCTAATAGCATGGATAAATTTTTTAAATGTTAACTGTTAGTTCAAAGGAATAAGTAGGACATTTACGGGGAGATTATGGGCCAAATCCACAAAAGGATTGCGCGGCTTTTGCGGCCGCTAAACCGGTGCAAATGAGACAAAAAGAGAGCGTCTAATTCACAAAGCACCCGCAAAGGGCGCATTGCACCACAAACTGCGCTGCCAAGCAAATAGTGTCATAGTGCGTCTGTGCCATTTGCATGCATGTAAATCAGGTAATATTCATACATTCGGCGCAAAATTGCCCCCTTTCTATGCAAATAAGCCTCATTGCAAAAACCGTCTAATTCACAAAGGCCAGCGCTATTTGCCACACGCAAAAATAGTGGAGCAAATACCGTCTTTTCGAAGCGTGTATTAACTGCGCGCAAACTCACTCCTCACTCTCTGTTTCTCTCTCTCTTCAATATCATTCAAGCCTGTGTGATACTGAATGATATTAAGGGTGAAATCTACATTCAGACATGACTGTAGACAGTCAGATCAAGTGGGGTTGTGGACTTATCGGATTTAAAAATAAAAGTAACAGGACGGAGCTCAGGATTCATCCATACAGTAAGGGGCTGCTTTATTACAAACAATTCCACCGTATAAACATATAAATCTAGAATATGTGTGTTTAGCCGCTGTCACCTATTATACAAAAGCACTTATCTTTCCCTCATTTGCAATCAATATTAAAAGACAAATGTTTTCTATAAACAAACGTTCTTACCCAGTAACCAGCAGTTGTCATCCATGTTCTGCACCATTCTGTGGACACTGCTGTTTTCTAAAGATGTATGTATGTAAGATGTCATGCACTGACCCAATCATGGCGATCACAGGCGCAAATTGCACTCAGCTGAAAAACTTTATGGGCGTGTTTGCGCCGGCATATCATTAGAGCAAAATCTTTAGTGAATAGGACCTTAAAGCGAGGCAAATTGCGGGCGCAAATGCGGCGCAATTCACCGCTATTTGCAGGCGCAGTCTATTCTTTGTGGATTTGGCCCTATGAGTCTAAAGAACCAGTTTGGTTTGTGGTCATTTCTTTTGAACAAACACTGTCAGGAAAAGTAAAGGAGGAAATGCAGAGGAGCCCTGGCGCGATGCGATCACTGGCTTGCAGGACGTGGCAGGAGTCTGTTTTCTGTCATCCATCTATGGGAACATCATGCAGGGCTGCATCAACAGGTTGGCTCGTACAAGGGCAGTGAAAATTCGTCTTCTTGTTTTCTCCATCACCATTGCGTTCTGTCTTTTCACCCTCTTCCCCTCATTTACTTTCACTCACACCCTCTCCTGGTCAATCCAGCTCTTTCAGTCGCATCCTGAAGCATGACTTGACTCGTGACTCGCCGTTGTTTTTGAGTGATGCGCGGCTGATGGCGAACGCTGTGCGATGACAGATGGATCTGACAAGCAGATGGTTTTGCTTGTCATCTCTTTAATCACACAAATTCAGTCGGCCATGAAGTCGGAGCTCCGTCTTGTCAAAGCAACACAAAGTAGGGACACATTTAACCTGCTTGCCATAGATTTTGATGGAGAAAAGCGGAGTCATTTTTGAAGAGAAAGGGCTAAACAAAAAGGGGGGGTGTCGGCGTTGAGGTCGGCTCTGGTATTATTTTGATGAGTGCTGACTGCTGCTGGGCTGCACGGCAATACGTTCAACTTTGGATGTGACAGCTATGATGACAAAAAAAAGCTGAGTGAGGGAGGATAAACAATTGCTTTCGCACTTGTGTTTGTAAAATCGCTTAACGCTGAGTCCAGTATGAAACTAAAAGTTCTGATACAAACGCACAAGCCGAATATAATTACATTCAATGCAATCGAAACATTTAAGCTGAATCTCAGTGGGCTTGTCAACATAGTTTTGTTGAAAACGTTTATTTTATTATAATTTAACAAATGTGTGCATTTTAAGCTATAGTAAAACATATCTGCTCCCAAAAACAGCAACAAAAAGCAAAACAAAGTAAGCATGATTGATTGACCATAGGCTGCACTGATTTGTACAATTATTCATTGTATCCTCATTTGAACCCAAACATCAGTTAAAGGAGCATGAGGCAGGATTGAGGCAGGATTTATGAAAGTAATCCGTATACATTTTAAGTTTTCTAGTAATAATGTCAGATGAAGCGTTCCAAACCAAAAAGAATGAGCTCTCTAGTGTATCTCTCCGTTGCCTTGAACAGACCGTGTGCTGCAAAATGTGCTGCAATTGTGAGGCCGAATTTCCTGCGCTGTCCTGCGGATGTGACGTCACATGACGCTGCATGCGCGTTCTCCCCGTTCTCCCGTGCCGGCTTCACTGTTAGCTGCAGTACCCCCGACGGCCGTCGTTGGGAAGGGTGGCGCTAGAGAGTCTCATTTCTTAAAAGGAGCCTCATGCTCCTTTAAGGTGACTGATTTTATTAATTTGTGGCAGAAATAAGCCCAAAAAGTTCAGTGTCAAAATGTAAAGGAGCCCGAGTTCCCATACAAAACTTGTTAAAGCGCCTTAAAGCGTGTGCTTTTTAATTAAGGAGGAACTTTTCTTTAAGTTTTATATCTTAATATACGTTATATAAAAAAGCAAAGAGAACTTCCAGGAGCGAGTGCAACCATATTTATTTTAAAATAAATAAATAAAATCAACAGAATTAATGTGATAATTCATAATTTTGCTAAACAGTTGTTATTATTCTGATCACACTGATCTCACACAAAACACAGAATTAAGTACTTGTAGGGAGGTGTCATCGCGTGAGACCCAAATATATTATCCTTGAACTTTTGACCCTGGAAAAGAAAAGAAAAGAAAAAAAAGTCAAAGTCAAATCAAACAGAGCAACATTAGAAAGTTCTCTTTTCATTGACCTTTGAACTGAAAAGACACATGAATACGAACTGTTACCAAGGCGCCAATGGGAGGCATAATTAACACCTCGGTGATTAGCTCAGCAGAGTCAGCAGGTAATTGTCTGATAAGGTCTAATGTCGGGCGCACGAGCGGGCCCATCACACGCATCCCCAGACATTTATCCCAGACCCGCTCGGTCTATATCTCTTCACTCTGACAAAGAGATCGAGTAAGTCATTCCTCCTGCCGCAGCGATATGGTCTATCATTCCCCGCTATTCTTTTCTGCTTCTTCTCCTCGCCAGCCGACCTCCGCCTCAGTGTCACGAGCGCCACAGCTCTCAATCTCAAAGTAAGGCAGCCAAGGTCAAATTGACTTTAGATTAATTAACTGTCAATTAAAGGAGTAATTGTTTCATAATGTGGCGTGCCCCCCGGGACAAGGTGTGGGTGAGCGGGGCCAGCTCTGTCAGAGCTGGTTTAAGCCGATAAGCTCTGGAGTGAAGCCTCTCACAGAAACCCGGTAGGGACAGGACACCAGTGTATATACATGTGTTTGTGTGAGACCTATAATGTGGGAAACAAATGATACATCATCCATTACCCCACAGAAACTGCAGCCGCTGGACCCCACGTAGGGTTGCCACCTTTCAGAAATAGAAATAAGGGACGCTTCGATTTCAGCAGCCCAGGCGCCAAAAAAAGGGACATCCACAAAACCTCTAAACTGCATATAAATGTATTTATTTTATATGAAAAAACAAAATGCTTTGATTTAAAGTTTAAAGTGCTTTAATAGCTTTGAACTTGCATGACTGTACGGACAGCCAACCATATAGCAACTGAAATAGCCTCCTATGCTACGTATGTCCACATCAGCCCAGATTTAGAATATAGCCTTCAGGTGAAGAATATGGTGTAAAAGTTAATTTATTTCAATAATTGAATTTAAAAGGTGAAAATAATATATTACATAGTCTTATTACATGCAAAACAAGATATGTTAAACCTTTACCGTATTTTCTGGACTATAAGCCGCACCTGCACATAAGCTGCATCCGCTCTAAAAAAGATATGCAAACCGCAGATATTTATGTTGTTAGATTAGATATTTACTACATGTACAGAAGGATTTTGAACTGTAAATGATGTACATGTTTGTACCTAAATAGATCCTTTCCTAACAGTGTCTTTTAACACGGCAGCAACTTTGCTGATTAAAACAGGACAGAACCAAGAGAAAATAACCGCTATTTATTTATCTATTTATCTGTTTGAAATCTGCTTCTACCTACCTACTTCTATCTGCTAAAGAAGAAGTAGCGTATTCTTCTTTGCATTTACTTTGTCTTAGTTTTGATTCTAATTCCGGTTAGAGCGCCCTGAGCGGGGGAAGAAAAATTCACAGAATAGAACCTATGTATAAGCTGCACGGTTGAAAACCTGTGAAAAAAGTAGCGGTTTATAGTCCAGAAAATACGGTATTTGTCATAATTTTGATGATTTAATTGTTGATTTCATCAAATATTCAAATTTTTTGAGATTTTCATAAACTGTGAGCCATAATCATCAAAATTGTAACAAATAAAGGCTTGAAATATCTCACTATGAATGTAGTGGGAAATAATATATATGTTTCACATTTAGTTGAATTTATTACGAATATAGTTTTGCATTCACATTTTCCGACCTTCACCTGTATATTATGACATCAATAAATAAGAGCATAATATGTGTCCGTATTGGTTCAATACGGAACGCAACTTTTAATTCCCAATTACGTAACAATTCCGTATTTCAAGGGACGGGTGGCAAGCCTAACCCCACGCTCTCCTCCACTGCCATCAGGGTGTAGCCGGTCACCCAGAGGGAGCTCCCTACGCATCGCAGAGAAATCAACACACACCTGAGAGACACCGCGCACACACGCCGCGTTTCACACTGGGTTTGTGTTCTTCCCTCAAATCAGCATTCATCAGCACATGCAGCGGCTGATGAGGGGATGCATCCCACCGCCGCAGTCGACCAAAGCAAGGAGAGATGAACTCCAAGAAGGAAAACAGGGATGAAAACAGAATGAGAATGCGAGTTGGTGAGAAGCGGCTACAAAGGGGGGGAAAAAAGCGTAAATATAAAAGGAGAGGGGGAGAGGCCGTGTGGCGAGCTCTGATGAAATGGTGATTGCCTCTTGCTTGCTAATGGTTGGCCTGCAGGGCTATCAGACAATGACATGTGCAGTTCAGCTCTTCCCTTTGCACTTGTCTGTCATCCCCCCAGTTTTATCAGTTCGATTTGCCTTTGCCGAAATAAAAAAAAGAAAAAAAAGTGGTAAATACTGAAGTTGAGAGAACACATTTTTTTTTTTAAAATTCAGTCCTACTGTATGTGCATGTCTAAAATGGGAAACCTTGAAAAGAGAATCTGTTTTCTGCTTTTATTAAGCTGAGATTGATATGCGCATATCTTTATTAAGTGATTTACAGTAAAGAGTTTTTAGTTCCTGCTTACATCACCACTCGGGTAATTGATTTCATCCATGGCTGATCGGTTATTAAAAAAGCAAGGTGAAGCATTATATGTTTGTTTATGTATTTATGTATATTCTTTATGTAATAATTGCTCAGGGTTTATGTTCTGGGTCTCTGGAAAGCGCCTACAGACAACTTTTGTTGTATTAGACGCTATACAAATACAATTGAATTGAATTGAATTGTATGTGACACATAACATTTAACAGAGAATGTCTCAGTAATGAAGATATTTGTGTGAACTGGTATATTAAACACCTTTGAGACTTTGAGACTTACACATTCCCACTTCACTGCTTACTTGAAAACACATAAATGCCAACACATCAACACTTCCAGCTGTTATTGAGAGTGAGCTCATACAGTAGCACATCATATTAGCAATTAACAAAGAAATCACTGAAACAAGACAAAGTAGACTGGATTGTTGCATGGGCGGCTCCTGTAAAAGACGTCTGTCAGTGGTTGACATTTCCCCCAGTTTGTGTTTCTGTTTTGCCCCGCCTGTCTTCCATCTGCCCTGATTGTTCACACCTGTGTCTCGTTACCCCCTTGTGTATATCTGGTCTTGTCTTTCCCTTGCTCCTTGTGGTTCCGTCCTGTTTGCTCCCTCCATGTTGTCCCATAGTTTTTCGATCCCTGTTTCTGTGTTCTTTTGATCCTGCTAAGCAGCGCTTTGGTTTTTGGTTTCTGCAAAATAAACCCTGTTTGTGGAACTCCTGCCTCTCGCTCTCCTGCATCTGGGTCCTCATCCTACCACTCCGTGACAATGTCATATATATATGTGTGTGTGTGTGTGTGTGTGTGTGTGTGTGTGTGTGTGTGTGTGTGTGTGTGTGTGTGTGTGTGTGTGTGTGTGTGTGTGTGTGTGTGTGTGTGTGTGTGTGTGTGTGTGTGTGTAGTGAAAAAACCTTTTATTCTGCCGAAATAAATGTAAGCATGAATCAATGAACCGACCTTATCCTGTACTTTGATCAAAATATGCTAAGTATTAGTGCTTTGTGGCAGAAAGAAATGAAAAGCATAGTAAAAGTACAAGTATGAGCTTTGGTGTTAAAGTATACGGGTAAGATGTATTGATAATGTACTAATGTAGTATTAATAAACCAAGTATACTTCACTATACTATTCTTAAGGAGTTGCTCTCAGGACTCAGCAGAGACTGTAGCCTGGTGACGTTGCATTTTCAGCCCAACTCAGCTCGGTTAGAACCCTGGCCAAGTAGGTACAAAAAAAAGAACTGGTATTCACCTTAAAACAGAATTGAGTCAAGTGGGGCCGAGCCGAGATTTCTCACCCCTCATTTCATTTCATTCTCACATATTGATTCATTCTAGACAGGTCAGAACCATTGTATAGAGCATAACATCATTAACACGAGTATGAATCTATGTGTCTATGTGTATACAATTAGATTTACATACACATATACAGTACACACATGCATATACACAAGTTTACAGAAACTTGTTTGATGTGTGTGTATAAAGTTCTTTATTTCCTGTAATGCAATTAAAAAAACAAAAATGTCATACATTCTGGATTCATTACAAATCAACTGAAATATTGCAAGCCTTTTATTATTTTAATATTGGTGATTATGGTTTACAGTTTAAGATTAAGATTCCCAGAATATTCTAATGTTTTGAGATAGGATATTTGAGTTTTCTTAAACTGTAAGCCATGATCAGCAATATTAAAATAATAAAAGGCTTGCAATATTTCAGTTGATTTTTAATGAATCCAGAATAATGACATTTTTGCATTACAGAAAATAAAGGACTTCATCTCAATATTCTAATTTTCTGAGACAGTCCTGTGTGTATATATACTATATATATATATATATATATATATATATATATATATATATATATATATATATATATATATATATATATATATATATATATATATATTTGTATCCCTTAAGACAGTACAGTACTGATAATGCAGAAACTGTAATAATAAAAATACGACCAAAAAGGAGCTGCATTTGAATATCCTTACAGTCACATTATAACGGGCCATAATGCTGATGTTGGATGAGATGGAGTCTGACACCCCTGGCTTAAAGTAATTCACTGCACAAAAATACCAGAAAATACCAGAGACAGAGTACCGCACCCCCCCCTGCCAACCAATTTACAGTCCTTTTCGGAACAGCTGAGGTGGAGTGATCCACTCGACTCCACTCGACTCCACTTCTCTCATCAGCCATGGGCCTCATTCGGGATCAGCCCTGCAGCTTCCAGCTGCCATGCAAATGTAAATTTGGATACACATCACACTCAGTAACCTGTGATGTTTGCTTTTATTGTATGAAGTCTGTACAGTCTGAAAGTGCAAACTGCACACTGTCTGCTGTCTGCTGTTTGGCTACAGACAGTTGGTACTGACGCCTCTTTAAGACACAATCTTCTTGTGAGTTTTACACGGAACTAGCCCAGGTTTTTAAGATGCACTGCAAATGATGACCAGTATTTGACTGATACATCAGTCAAATATCATGTAGTATTACGTCCATGGTACAGTATATAGTCCTTGGAGCTGCTTGAGTTTAACTATGGCTCCATTTTTCTTTCTGGGATCACTAGTTTGTTTTTTTACAGGGTAATGTTCAGAACTATTACACACATACTGTATATGCTGCTTTTCAAGGATATTTAGCAGTTTGTTTCACCTCAGACATTCAAACAGACACTTATATGTTCCATTAAATAATTAGATCAGCTGATGACTGATACGTAACATCGTAACATTAAATTAACTCAAATAACTATTAGCGGTGCATTGTCACACCTAAGACTTATTCTGTACAGCTGTAACAGGTTATGTTATCATTATGTAATGCAACATTTTTCATGTTTTTGGGTTTTTTTTTGTTATAAGATAAGTTATTAGGATCCAAATCCAGGAGACAGAGGCAGCAAGAGTACAAATACAAGTTATTTGATTAACATAAACCATTGTACATGCAGGACTCCAAAGAAGAAGTACAAGGTCTTTACTAGTCAATAAGCAAAAACTGAAAAAGTCCAAGTAAACCGGCAAAGAGACAGCAGGGAGGAAGGGAAAGACAAGATATCAGTCGCATTTCCATTACACTTTTGTGCAAAAGAAAATCAAATCTCTGAATTTGGGATAAAGGTAGCGGTACACTGGGTTGGTGTTTCCATTGATCAGTGTTTTTCGAATGAGTGTAGTTCTCATAACTTTCTGTATCTTGTCCTGCGAGAGTTCTCTTCAAAACAACAAAAAAGAAAATCTCAACCTTGAAGAAGAAAGAAAGGAAGAATAAGATGGACAAAAACATCTTTAGTCTTTGACAAATTATTGCAATTGCCGGTACGGCTGTTAAGAAAATAGTCAGATGATGAAGGCAGCGAACGATCATTCAAATGATTATTCAGAAGTTAAGCCCTTATGTTATGCATAATGATTAAGTAGTGTTATAGCACGACTAAGTTGTATTAATGAGAAAACAGCTGGAAACTAGATTTTGATAACTTTAGATTGACCAGCTACGTCACATGCCGCGCTGCCAGAGATGTGGAAATTCGCAAAAAGGGTTTCCGTTACAGTTTTACACTAAACTCCCTCCTGGAAGCGTAAAACGGTTATTGCAATATTTCGGAATTGTCATTGTTTTTTTTTTTAATTTGAGCTGTTTCCATTACAGGATTTCCTTTTTGATATTTGGTTTTGTGCTAATCTGGTGGTAATGGAAACCACTAGTCTCACAGGGCTGAGACACAGGTGCAAACAATCAGGGTATGTGGCCAAGGAAATTAAAACAATAAACAACAAGACAAAAGCAGACTTTCAAAGTAAAACAGGAAGTGATTTTAACAGAAACAAGAGAACAGAGGCAAGAAAATAAAACAGGACGAAAACACAGATGTGTCAAAAGTATTCACATTCATTACTCAGGTAGAAGTATAGATACTACAGTTTAAAAATACTCCTGTAGAAGTTGAAGTATCAACTCAAGTGTTTTACTCAAGTAAAAGTATAAAAGTACTGGTTTCAAAACTAAAGTATAAAAGTAAAAGTAATGTAAGGGGGAAAAAAGCCATTAAGGACAAAAGCCATTGAAAATGAATGTATCTTAGTATAATGCAAATATATTAAAGTGTAGTAAATGTGTACTATTGAGCATTAATATGTGTTTCAGAGAGCAGGAGATATGATGACTAGTTGCCTATAAATATTGTAATGGTGCAAAAAGTCAAACTTCAGAGGCATGTTATCATTTATCCTAACCTTTATTGGAATGTACATCCAAGTTTAGTTGCAGGAATCTGAGGGAACGGATGTAAGAACAAAACTGGACAAGAACATCTGAAACAACCACAACCAAATTCACTCTATCCGGATGGAGCAATTTAACTGGATAGTTTTTTTTTAAAGGCCGAAATGAAATAGAGTAACAAGGCTGTTTTTAAAATGTAAGGAGTAAAAAGTTCAGATAATTGCGTGAAAATGTAAGGAGTAAAAGTAAAAAGTCGTCTAAAAAATAATTACTCCAGTGAAGTATAGATAACCAAAATTTCTACCTAAGTAAGGTAACAAAGTATTTGTACTTCGTTACTTGACACCTCTGCGAGAACACCAACATATAACTGAACGCAGGTCCGAACAGAACCACCAAAACTAAAGAACCAAGTATAACCAAGTGAGGATTGCATTGATCCATTCATTTATTTCAGTGTAAATTGAGTTTACTGTCTTTAACTAATATATTAGATATGATCTTGCTTATTAGTGCTGGAGGATCCAGGGGGGGTGTTTTCCAAAAGTAAATGAATAAATGATTGCAATTGTGTTCCCAGAATAAACTGAAAGTTCGTCATTGGACTGAGCTTATTATAAACACCATGCAGATGCTAGCCGTGACAGTTTACAGTGTCTACAGCACAATTAATTTAAATTCAAAAATATCCATCAATAACATTCACAGGTTATTATAAACACTGTTCCGCAATAGCCTCACTAGCAAGGCTGTCTGCTTTGTAGTTGTTTCTGCATCCAATTTTAGTTTCTATCCTCTCAAATAAATGGAAAAGTGCAAGGTACATCCGAATTTTAAGTCATCAGTCTGTCATTCAATATTGTTTCCAAAAGTGATCTTGAAAATCCAAATCTAGATCTATATAGTTTACCACAATCAATTTTCTCTCTGGAGACGGCATAAGAGAGTAATGCTTTAACACCAATCAATTTTAATTACTGCCTGTAGGATCAGCTCCATCACCCATTCCCTCTAACACCTTGTTCATTATATTTTACAAGTGTTTTTAATTTTTTGTTGTTCTTTATTTTTGCAAGGATATCTATTTCGATGAACAATTGCAGACGCCCTCAGCCATTAATCAAAACGTGTTTCTGTTTTGCATTTATCTGTTTGGATGTCTATTACAGCTGTTTTTATTCATGTGAGGCACTTTAAAGAACCGAAGTTCAGGCTTGATGGCGCCACTGGAAACAGATGGAAGCAAGCCAGTGTGAGAATAGATGGATAGATAGACAAATGGATGAATGATGGGGAGATAAATGGATGGGTAGATGAATTTCTGGATGGTTTCACAGATGGATCTGTTGATGGAGCGATTATCTGAAAGATGGAGGAGAGGCAGGAGAAGAGTGGAATGGACTGGGTGGATTGTCATGAGATGAGCTGATGAATAAATGGGCAGGCGGATAGGTAGATGGCCTGTGAGAGATTGATAGTTACTTTCCTCAGTGGGCCACCTGCATCCTCAGCATCAAGAGGAAGGTGGAGAGTGGATACTCCTCTGTAATAGGGGTAATGGAGCTCAAAATAAACTCACAAACAACTCTATTTCCGTCTTTTTCTCTCCCCTCTTTAACCCTCTCAGCACACCCCCACTCCCACTTAGACCCTCCGTCAGCTCATTTCCCATGTATCCAGTCACTCCATTTTGGTATTGTTTGAGGGGCTGCACATGCTCAAAAGTGGAAACAAGCTCCGTCACTGGAGATTAAAAAAAAAAAGAGCGTATAGCACGCTTTGTTAAAACCCACACAGCTAAATGCCAAGTCCTCTCCACAGCTTCATGTCAACATGAATCTCTCTGGGAAACGGTAAAGCCAGTAATTAAAAACAACTATAAATGCATATTTCATTTTAAAAATATTTATTAAGATCCTCAAATGTTGTAGTTTTTCAAACTACGGTAATCCTAAATTCCTGAGAGTGAAATAAAGTCGTGTTGGAGAAACGGTCTTCGTGTGTTTTATTCTGCACAGGAGTTCGGCAGCCATTCAGAGTACCTGCTTTCTGGGTGCAAGTGACAAAGCAGTGAAAATAAAGACAAAGTATGAGGTGAAGCATCGCTAAAGACAATTCTTTCAGATAATCTGGTGCCTCTGTCGCCACAACTAAACAACAATCAGAATTTAGAAGGTCAGGCTAAACATCACTGAGGCCTCAGCAAAAGCATAAGTAATAACAGAGACGTTCAATAAACGAGACAGCCCACTCCGGTTGTGTTTCCTGTATCTGTGTCACGTGGGTTTCCCCACTGCCGTTTAGGAGACCGGAAGTAGGTCCTGAGTCTATTGAGTCTTATGGGAAAAGTGAACGTGAGCACAGATTATTACCAATTCCTTCGCCCCATAGTAACCTAAGTAAATATGGGACCCATTTTTCAAAAGCCACAAACCTTCTGAACATTCTGACACCAAAATGACAATTTTCAGACCGACAGATTAGGAGAAAATGAACTTTGTTTGAGACCTGTCTCTGTCTGAGCAACACACTCTCGCGAGATTTGGCTCTCATCGTTTTCCCATCGGATAAAATGAAGTTTAAAACAAAAATAAAACTTGCTTCTTTGCTTAATAATATTGTTATTTTTATTATTTAAGTCTTTTTGGAAGAAAGTTGTACTGTGTTGTATGTTTCAAAACGATGTGGGGAGAGGGGCGACCACGCCCACTTAGGAGACAGGAAGTGTATACCAATCCATACCATTGGCAGTAACGGTAATGCGCTATCTTCTGTATAGAGGATCTTTGGTAATAACACGTTTAAAATTCACTTATAACCTATGGAAGACAAGTATGTTTATAGCAGTGATTCTCAAACTGTGGAAGTTTAACAGGTGGCCTTTTTTCAGTTGGAAAAATGTTGCACCTAATTTTTTGTCACAAAACTAACTGTTTTCATGATGATTAGAAAGAGAGACTTGAGTTGGAAGAGGCTATTTTTTGGGGGGGGGGGGGTTGGATTGTTTCCTTTAGACTAGGGGTCGGCAACCCGCGGCTCTAGAGCCGCATGCGGCTCTTTAGCGCCGCCCTAGTGGCTCCCTGGAGATTTTTCAAAAATGTTTGACCTTTTTTTTCCTTTTTTTCTTCTATTTTTCCTTTTTTTCTATTTTTTTCTTCCTTTTTCCTTTCCTTTTTAATCTCGACATTTCAACTTTTTTCTCTAAATTTTGACTTTTTCCTTGACATTTCGACTTTTTCCGTGACATTTTGACTTTTTTCTCAACATTTCGACTTTTTTCTCGAGATTTCGACTTTTTTCTCAACATTTCGACTTTTTCCGTGACATTTTGACTTTTTTCTCGACATTCCGACTTTTTTCTCGACATTTCGACTTTTTTCTCGAAGTGCATAATGAAAAAAAAAATCTTCCCTCAGTTATAACTAATATAGATACATGCAGCATGTTTTTGTCTTCATTCTAAGGCTGATACAAGACTTTTCATGTTTTGCGGCTCCAGACATATTTGTTTTTTGTGTTTTTGGTCCAATATGGCTCTTTCAACATTTTGGGTTGCCGACCCCTGCTTTAGACTGTAAAGTCTAAATTGGACACTGAATTGAGAGTAGTGGTGACAAGTCTGCAGCCTTTTTTTATTCTTTTTTTGAATGTAGCAGTCAGACTAATGTTTTAACATCAGACTCATTTTCAGTTCATACTACAAACAAACTAAGCTCCCACTGTGATTAGACGGAGAAAGAGAGAGGCGAAGTGACAGAGTGGGAAGCAAAGACTGAGAGAGAGAGAGAAAGAGATGGACAAACATCAACCAGGCAGAGGGTTTCAAGTATCTTGCTTCCCTTCAACAGTTCCTACTTTTATGATTTCATCCGTACTTTTTTCTTTTCTATCAATATAAACTGAACGCTGAGCATGAATAGAGAACACCAAAGATAAACAGTCCTGTTTCAAAACATGTGCAGAGCAAAACAGGCTCATTGCAGTTGCGATGCATTACAGAGCAATGATCTGCAAGACACAGACTGTTATTATCTTCAAAAAGTCGAGCAGTGGAGAACAGCGTCCTTTCAGCCTCTGCTGTCTTATTTATAGTTTATGCAACTTTATTGTTCTAAAAAGGTGACCAAACATTTTGTTAATTTCATTAAAATTTTTAAAAAAGTATTGACTGTTTGAAATGTGTAGTTTACTGCCTTTTCTTCAACACTGTGCAGATTATATATTTTTGAAAAATCAGTTCTGATTTAGTAATCTAGTAATAGACAAAATATTATTATCAAATTATTTAGAAAAAATAGAAAGAATGGTCTTAATCCAATTATTTATTTATTCACCCCACCCAATTCACCTCACGTTTGATATGTTTTTATAGTCTTGGAGGAAAACTTCCCCAAATGGAACCGGAAACGTTTGAGAAGCGTTAGTGTACAGTTTCTGGACCAGATGTGGAGATGTGTATCTTTATAGCTGCACCTGTAGAGCACATATTGTGTTTGTTTGTGATTTTCAGAAAAATAAAAAGGCAAACTTCCATAATGGCACTGCGTTTTGTCTTCAGTTTCCACGATTTTCACAAACACTACAGCAATACGGATACCACAACATCTTTAGGCTATAATAGATATTAGAAAACATGTGGGTTAGTTTGCTACCACCAAGACACCAAGCCCTCTTTTACAACATGTCTTGATTTTTATTATGAGTTTAAGTATTGTTCTGACTCTTGTTATTTGGACTTCTGTCTGGTGTGGTATTGATTGCTTAAAGTAAATTACAAAAAATATCACCCACCTCAGAGTTGTCATGGATGTCAAATTAAATAATTTCTCCAAGACCAAAATATTTTTGTTTTTTGTTTTTTTTAAACAGGCTTTAAATATGTTTATTTCTGTTTTAAAGTTGGACATTTTGACATGAGAATCAATGGAGATTGACTAACTTTGGGAGACAGGCTTTAGTGGTCAGTCGAGGAACTGCAACAAATCTTAGTTCTGCATGAACCTCAATCCGGAAGTTAGATGGTTGGTGCTTGATTGTCCTCACATGTATCTTGTTATCCCTCCAGTGTTTATCAATAACTGTGCAACAGGTTTGGACATGTTTACTTCATAATTCAATGATTGATCACTCCTACCCCCATTCTGGTCCTGCCCCTGCAACTTTGACTAAAAGTAGCCAACAAAAAAAACTCATCAAAAATCCTTACAACTACCCACTAGATAGCAGTATCTCAAAATAATATATTCCCTACAACAGCTTGGTCGGGTCATGGATTTGCAACAAAAATATCCAATAAAAGAAAAATTGAGCTATTTTTTGAGATGATAGGATAAACAAGTGAATAGAGAGAATGGGTTTATTTGTATGTTTGCAAACTGGATCTCTGCGTCATGGGGACCACTTGTGTTGCCATCAGGTTTGGTCTCTAGCCTGTTTCAAGGTCAAAGGTCCACACATTCCTTCTGAAGCATAAATATATCCAGTTATTAGCACTGGTGTTGTTAACCAGTTTTTTTCATGTATTTATTTATTAACACAGGGATGGCAAATACTCTGACCCCTTCACATGCTTTATAGCATGAGCATATTTATGATTTATACTGTATGTCAAGTTGAATATTACTAGTGTGCTCTGTCAGGATAAGAGCGAGTCTGTCAGACAGAAGAGCTGTTTATTTCCATATACCTCTGGATATATATATATATATATATATTTTATTTTTTTCTCTTTCCTCTTATATCCAATTAGGATGGTTTAGGCCAACAGAGCGTGCATCAGTGTAACACATTACTGCCTCCATACTTTGGTTTTTGATGACAGGCTGTTCGGACACGGAAGCTTGTCTGTCAGACCAATTTCCTTTTACATCAGGCATAAATGAGTTTCTGATCAACAAGGGGAAATAAAACAAAACAAATAAGGTCTAGCTTATGCTCATGGGTCTGGTTGCTGATTGTGTTAAAGTGGAGTTTACATGTAAGCTGATTCGGATCAGTTTGTTTCTGTTTCAGGTGAGGGTAAAGATGTGGAATAATAATGGAGAATGGTTAGAAGAACTGTAGGTTGGTAGTGTAAATTTGTAATATGTGCCTGATTTTTATGTTTGCAGGCATGTGCAGTTCTTTGTATTTGATATTTTGAATCATTAAATTACTTTTTCCCCCCCAAAAACAATCTCTCCTCTCCGAGCCAGGCCCGGTTCTACAAGGGTGCATAATAGGGGTGTGCAAACAAGGGTACGTCACGATTCGATTCGATTCGATTATTGGTGCCACGATTCTTCGATTATTGTGATTTTTAATGCTTTTTTCCATACAAGATTGATTTTGTCTTCATCTGTGGCTACATTTGTAAATAAATAGCCAATCAATTAACTCAGTTCCTCTATTAAGTAAATGACAAGGTTTTTTGAACATTTGACATGTATTTTTCAAAGACACAAAATAATTTATTTTATGACTATGTAAACATTTGCTCTTTGACTTACTTAACTTTGACCAGGGAAAGCTGCACTTGCATGAGAGCCCCTTCTATTGGCGGAAAACACTGAAAACGGACAAGCCATGGATTTAATGAGTTCATTACTTCAAGTAAACAAGATATGTACTTCCATCAAATTTATTTAGTGTAAACATATCTGCCATATTTCAAGTGAACAATAAGAAATGTGCATTCTTGAAAATGAAATGATTCAGCAGCTTATTCAGTCTGGAATCCGGATAGGATAACTTAATTTTTTTATTTTATTTTTTTTAATTAATCGATTCCAAATCGTCACGTGACGCATCGCGATGCATCGACACATCGATGAATTGCACCCACCTCTAGTGCATAAGCATGCATTGCACCTTCAGTTGTTATGTGTTTGCATGCTCAGTTGAAAAGACGAAAAGAAAACTGACAAGTGCGCACGCGTTAAGCCTGAATTATGGTTCCGCGTTAAATTGACGGCGTAGCCTACGGCGTAGGGTACGCGGCGACGCGCCCGTACGTTCGCGTCGCCACGTACCCTACACCGTAGGCTCTGCGTTGGTGCAACGCGGAACCATAAATCAGCCAGTGTACGTCACTCATCTGCTTCCAGTGCGCAGTTACCTGCACCAGCAAGACGCTGCTGCTCCGTTAACACAAAGTAACGATGGATATTCGGAAGTGGTTCAAGCACAACCACGCCAGCAAGTTTATATTTATATTTATATTTATTTTTGTTATTTATTTTTCTCTGTTTTATTTTCTGTTGCTAGATTGTCTGATGGGTGAGGTAGCCCAGACTAAATGTAGCATTTTCTTTGTTCTGCAGCGATATTGCTGCAAAAATGCACTTGAAAGACACTTTAAATATTATTGTTTGACTGGTATCATTCCACTTGAAATGACTGTCATGTTTAGTGATGGTTTTGAGCTGTATAGATAAAATTAGTTTGAATTTCTATGTTTTATTTTCAGGGTAAGAAACTGCTAGATTGTCTGATGGGCGAGGTAGCCCAGACTAAATGTAGCATTGTCTTTGTTCTGCAGCAATATTGCTGCAATAAAGCATTTTAAATACACTTTAAATATTCTTGTTTTGCTAGTATCATTCCGCTTGAAATTAGGGGAAAATGCATAATTTAGTGTTGAATAACGTGCCAGGCATGTGCACCCCCTCTGATCTGAGATGCAGCCCTAGTCATCAAGTTCTAGAACCGGCCCTGCTCAAAGCAGATGGGTTGGACACACACTGGTGCCTGGACACATGAGGAAAATGTTTCCGTGCCAGTGCAGTTTCACCGGTATGCACACATACGTGTATTCTCTGTAAAGCAAGACATTGTTTTTTTCCCCTTCAAGTTGCTCTTGTTTTCTCATGTGTTTGTGTGTGTGCACTGTGATGTGTTGACAAGTGGCAGCGGAGGTGTCACGCACTCAGAATACATTTCCGTGTCTCTCATGCCTAATCTCCTTTAATTGTCATCCTGGTGGCTTCAGCACTCAAACCCACTTATGGTAATGTATTTTTTTTTGTTTCCTGTGTGATGTTAAACCATTTTATATTAGCCATATTGATCATCACATCGCTGCAAATAATTGTGCAGATAACCGTTATCCGCTCGTGGAAAATGCAGGACATACAGATGGGCTGCAAAAAAAAGTAAAGTGAAGAGTCTGCAGAATGGGAGATGGGAATAAAGCAGAGGAATCAATATAACATAAGCAGTTTTTATTCTCTTGGGAGAAATTCAGGAAAGCCTGTCATGATGTCTTTCAGCGGAGCACAGAGTCATTCAAAGCGCTGAAAAGTTGGGACAGCTGGGAAGCAATAGCGATTACTGGGGCCAGTTGCAAAATGTAGCACGTATTTGTGCGACCACAAATGGTCGACCATTTTGTTCCGTTTTTCTGCCAGTTATAGCAAAACATTGTCTTTGTGGTTTTTACGCTGAAACTGCTTTATTAGCTCTTTCAGGAAACCTCAAGTCAAATAACTGCATTGGTATGTGTTTTTTTGGAAGGTTAGATGAATATTTCAAGTGGTGACAGTGGGTACACGTCTTTGAAGAAACATGACAGTGACAGACGAAGAGACTGATGGGCACAGACTGTACACTGTTTTAAGTCTTTTTTTTTTTCTTTTTCAGAGTAAATCACCTGTATGGCTGACTGACAGAATGGTGCCAATGATCAACAAATACTCTGGAGAATATATAACAAGTCTCTAGAAGCCAGTCCTCATGAACTGTCAGATTAAACCTGATGGAGGTAAAGTGGTTACTGTTTCTATTTTAAACTTAATACATTTATAATGGGATAAATGGAGCAAGCATTAATAAGGGTTAATGTTTTTTTTTCTTTTGGTGAATTTAAATACCAGTATAAAAAATGTGAAGATTATTGAAATTTCCTTTTGATTTGATTATTTTGCAGACGCAAGTAAAGGTTATATGTTTTTCAGTTTCAGTTTCAGTTTATTTTTATTTGTTAGAGAGGGACAACGTACATTAAGAAACATTTTATAAAATAAAATGTAAATGTACCCAATTGTAGCCAAAAGGCTAGTTTACATTGGCAGTCCCCCTGCCAGAAATAATAGGCTAGTACCTAGTAAAAAAAGATTAAAACACAAGTACAAACACATCAGAAATAACATATAACATATATAATTCAACCCTTACAATATACACAGTTCATCCCCACATCGACAGTATACACATCAATGTTCACATCTTTACTTATCGATCAACCAATTCCTAAGATTATATTTGAAGACATTGTATGAAATGGACTCTTTTAATGTAATAATTTCCCAGTTAGATTGTATTCATAAAATAAATAGTTAAATTGTATGTTTAACATTATTACAGGCTTTAATTTAATGTTTAAACTAGCGTATTTTAAGAGGAATCTCTTTCCTATCCCCATGAATACAGTACATCATTTCAGCTGCTCATCAGCGTGTGATGTTCATTGTCTGATCCTCCTTTAAGCCTTTTCTTTTTTTTCTTTTTATCAAACAGATCTGGACTCCATGAAACCACGCCGTTATAAGTCATGCAGAGTGAGGCCTGGCACCGTCTTGCTGAAATGACCTCCATGGAAACTGATGGCAGCTCACAGCGCTCCAAAATTCCAATAAACGCCTCTGCATCAATCGCACCTTCAAATATATCCAAGTCCCCCACACTAACGGATGCTGATGTGGCCTTATGCCATCGCAGACGCTGAGTTTGGCACAGATAACATCCAGAAATATGTCTCCTTCCTTCCTAAAAAGGTTGACTTTTTAATCGAAACCCTTAATGTTTTCAGTTGTAATAAGGCGTAATGTCTGGTCTACAATAGTGGTGTTAATGTACTCACTACTGCTAGTTATGATACAGATGCACGTCATACATCTGTTCAGTTTTTTGCATCTAAGGTGACTAAAGCTGCTAACCCTCCACAACCACACAAAGACTACAGTTTTTGAGACATCTCATTAAATGGGATTTATGGGTAATGTGTATTGTTAAGAGTGTGCATGTATATAGGTACAGTATGTATATACAGATAGGTGTGTGCACATTGGGTATATATCTTTTTATTTTGTGTACATTTATTTAAAACAGATTCATTTATTTACATAGATTTATTATGAAGGGTTCTACATGTTCTAAATGTGTGTGTATGCATGTGTGTATATTAGGGGTGGGACGATACAGTAACTCACGATTCAATACTGTGGCAATATGTGTTCCACGATAACGATAATATCACGATATCTATGATATTTGATATATTGTAAGACATTTCATCAATGATATATCACGATATATGTGACTGAAAAAGAAAAAATACCCATAAAAAGGAAAACGTCCGTAGTTATGCATTTATTCAATTCCAAAACTTCATACAATGTACAAAGAAAGTGCATTTGTATAGTAGCTCACTTCCTCCTAGGCTTGTAAATGTAAACACTGTACAGCTGGACTAATTAAAGTGCATGAATAATAGTGCAGTGACAACCGTGTAAATCCATTATGTGTGTTGTTGTAAAAACCACTATTGACTGGTTAGCTGAGGAGTTGGCCCGCTACAGGATGTCCGATAAGAACTTGAGCCAGAGATGTCAAGTCAGTACTTTTCGTGCAGTTTAATGTGAAGCTGGTACACTGTATATGGTTCTGGAATACAAACAGTAAATAATGTATATTAATTATACACCTCTGTATAATAACCAAATTAAATATCTTTATCTTAAATGAAATATCAATAGACAGACACTTTCCTATCAGTGTTATATCTACAATTACCATATAGAACAGAACTACCAGCATATAATAATAATGATAATAATAATAACACAAACAGGGATGTAAACATTGCTCTGCTCCTTTAACAGCTAACACAATTGAACATGACACATGACTAACTAAGCTACAGTAACTACAGACAACACATCATGAACACAACATGAAGTAATACATGCAACGCTCTCATGCAATCAATATTTACCTGCGTTTGATACACACATAAGGTTGCAGTCCACAGAAACAGTTAACCCTGGTACTGCACTCGTCGCGGTCTGCTTCTACAGTTGTCTGGCTGCATGTGTGACGAGCATGTGTCCCCATGCGCTGTTGCTTGCTCCTGATTGGCTGAGAGCGTTTGGGCATGCAGAGACCGAGTGGCACTGCGTAAAGCCTGAATTATGGTTCTGCATCAAATTGATGCCGTGCCTACGCCGTCACCGTGACGCCGTCACCGTGACGCCGTCGTGAACCCTTCGGACTTCTCCGTCAATCCATTTCGCTGCGGTGCAGTACCCCCCACGACCGCTAGTTCGCGATCTTTTCCTGAATGGTTTATCCAACTTTTCCGGTCACAGTAAATAAAAGAGATAAGGACAATTAAAGCTGCAAGCAGCGATGAACGGGCCGCTGAGGGTGCTGTTGAGCCATTAGGCCATGCACATTCATGCAAACCATGAAATATCAAATTCATCACCAGGCCTGGCTTGCATGCAAAATTTGGTGACTTTTGGTGAAACTATCAAATATGGACCAATCAGATGAAGGGTGGGCACGCTTTTTGGCGTCTAGCGTCACAGTAAATGAAAGAGATAAGGACAACTATTGTGCAAAAAAACAAAACAAAAAAAAAATCACACATACACGAAGAAAAGAGCGCTGAAATTTTCATGACTGCTTCAAACCGGAAACCGGAAATGCGTTGCTACCAAGCGAACCAATCACAGCCCTCTCCGTCTGAGTTTGGTCAATTTTTGGGAGGTGCGCGTCAGTGACGGCGTCAGTGACGGAGTGTGGTACGCGTCGACGCGTACCCTACGGCGTAGGCACGGCGTCGTTTTGACGCAGAACCATAACTCAGCCTTGAGAGTGAGAAACTCGCGCAGGTCTAGCCTTTTCCACAGTTGTAATAAAATATCGATATTTGCCGTCAGTTTATCGATTATTTATTGCAACAGAGAGCGCAACAATATATTGCAATATCAATTTTTTTCCACACCACTAGTGTATATCTATATTTATATCTATTTATATATAGATAAATATATTCATAGTAGTAACATTCTTATGCTCTTTACAATGGTATGACATGGAATCAATCAATAAAATTAAATGAAAATGAGTGCCATGGTGAGCGTGCTTTTGCTGTTGTTGGTCCCAAATTGTGGAATATCTACCTCTCAACATGCATGATGTCACCAATATGCACATTTTTAAATCGAGGCTTAAAATCTGTAAACCTAGAATGACTTTCAATATCAGTTTACACTGTCACACAATTATGACTAGTGTTTTTATTTTAGTCCTCTGATATTATATTTTAAGTTAAGGTTTTATGTTTTAAAGCTTATTTCATGTATCTTTTATGTTCAAATCTGACTCTCCCGCATCAAGAGAATTGAGATGAGGTGTCTCCGGCATCTGGGGAGGGTCCACCCTAAACCTCCCTGGTGAGGTTTTCTAGGCACATCCCACTGGATGGATGGATGGATGGATGGATGGATGGATGGATGGATTAAACCTGGTTTTATTGGTCCTTTATCTGCTCTGTTTTAAGATGCCAGCTGATAATTGAAGGGTGCTTTATAAATAAACCTTGATTGATTGATTGCAAGTGAGAAAAAGCACAGTTGCAGGAGTGTTATGGAGGTAGCTTTGTGTCTTAATTATTCAATCAAAAAAAAAGGTGCTTCAATCAAAAAATATATTTTCAATCAAAAAAAATTCACCTCAATCAAAAAAAATTATTTCAATCAAAGAAAGAAAGTGTTTGAATGCAAAAAAATGTTTGAGACTCAAAAAAATGCATTTGAACACTGTTTTTCTTTGATTGGAAATGTTTTCTTTGATAGAAGTGAAGTTTTTTTTGTTTGAAGCTACTTTTTTGATTGAAGTAGTGTTTTTTTGTGTTTGGGCCATATTATGGGTAGAACATTTGTTTCTTTATCATTTAATCAAAAAAGAAGTTGCTTGAAAAAAGAAAAAAATATTTTCAATTAAAAAAAAACACCAATAAAAAAAAAACCTTTTCAAAAGAAAAAAAGTGTTTGAATGCAAAAAATATTTGAACACTTTTTTTGGATTGAAAATATTTTTTTCTTTTTTCCAGCAACTTTTTTTTTTTTGATTAAATGATAAAGACACAAATGTTCTATTTGTTCCCATAATATGGCCCATCTTTTTTTTTGGATTTAATCATTTTGACCCAAACATCCCGCAGTGGGTGGATGCTTCCCCATTGGTCACCCCAAAAAAGTTGCTTCAAACAAAAGAAATCTTCACTTCTATCAAAGAAAACCTTTCCAATCAAAGAAAAACAGTGTTCAAATGCATTTTTTTGGGTCTCAAATATTTTTTTGCCTTCAAACACTTTTTTTCTTTGATTGAATTTTTTTTTGGATTGAAGTGACATTTTTTTTTCATTGAAAATATATTTTTTTTGATTGAATAATTAAGACACACATCTACCTCCATAGAGTGTGAGAACACAGTGGGTGATAGAGACAAAAATCCAGTTGGCAAAAACAAAACAAAGATGTTAAAAGGTGAGCTGTGAGGAGAAACTAGAAAAAATACATTTCCATAGTAGAAACAAGTCAGAGCAGTTAATTCCTTCTAAACTGAGAAACAGACACAGCTTGGTCTAAACTGGCAGTTCACTCCAGTGTGTGGCTGGCACGGATGTTGGCAGCTCTTTCAGTAAAAACGTTGGCTAGCTTCCCGTCTGTTACTTAATTTAGTATATCTGCTGCCTATAGATGCAACACTGATGGCCAAACCCCAATCAAGCCAACTGTGAAGCTGTCTTTTCACAATTTTTGCATTTTATCTAACACATATCATCTACTGAATACTGGTGAAATGCATAACTGAATGAATACACAATTATTGTGATTGAGTATGACAGAATGATGACAGAAATCAGAGGAGTCAAAAGGCCTTCATCAGGACGGACTATGCTCTTAAAGTCTCCCCTCCCCTCACACAAACACTCCCAACACGACACTTCAAGGTTTTAGGTGAGATCATTCCAGTACGAGTCAAACAGCGTGGTTCCAGATTGCTTCGCAAGAGCCAATAAATCACAGAAGTCACATTTATAGTGCATGAGGAAAGCTTGAGCGCTCATGACGTGTTAATGTTCATCCTGATCAGCTAAAATGTCGATTTTACATTTTACAAAAAAATACTGCAAAGACAAGAAATCACACTCACATGTTTAATTCTTTGCACACAAATCACGTCAGATGTGACCTTTCCCCCTGTGTGAATTCATTCGTGCTGGTCACCTTGTGTAGTTTACTGGCTCGCTTTCCAACACCCCGAAAAACTTCGATAAATTTGATCTTGTAGCTTCTTTCCTTGAAAACTAAAATTGTGAATACAATCTAAATGCAGGAAAATACTGTAGACTGATGCTGACTTGACAGTGGAGAGAAAAAAACTCAGTAAGAGATGTGCAAACCTCAAAATTGCAACACGATGTGAAATCTTTAATAATATTCTGAACAGATAGTGCATTGTGCACTTATTGTTGACAGTAATATTAGTTTTTAGTTCATAGTCTACAAGTAAGATAAAAGATGAGATAACATACCCGTATCATATTAGATTAATGGTAGAACATGGTTGATTGACATTTCTATCATACAGATTCTGCTGCTGGAGGGTCTGAATTCAGCTCTTTAGAGGCTCTGAATCTCTGAATAATTGTTTATTGTTTCTTTAATAAGGATCCCCATTAGTCTTCACCATGGGAAGACTATTCTTCCTGGGGTCCACACATAGACATACAAAAGATTACAATAACACAACTCAAAAAGGGTGAAAAACATTCACTAGAATTCCTAAAATAATAAATTGAAACAAAAATAAAAGATTAAGTAACCAACCAAAACCATCCACATCTTAAGTAACAATATTTGCTACTATCACCAGATCTGTATCCACTTTTGAGCAAAATAGTTTGCAACGACTTTATAATTTATAATATACCTATACCACTATTTATAGTAGTATAGATATACTATATATCATAATATACTTATACATTATAATATACTTATACTACTATACCAGGGGTCGGCAACCCAAAATGTTGAAAGAGCCGTATTGGACCAAAAACACACAAACCAAATATGTCTGGAGCCGCAAAAAATTAAAATTCTTGTATGAGCCTTAGAATGAAGGCAAATGGCGAAAGGCGAAATGTTGAGAAAAAAGTTGAAATGTTGAGAAAAAAGTCGAAATGTCGAGAAAAAAGTCAAAATGTCGAGAAAAACATTCAAAATGTCGAGATTAATGTTGAAGTACAATCTCGAGAAAAAAGTGGAAATGTCGAGAAAAAGTCGAAATGTCGAGAAAAAAGTCAAAATTTCGAGAAAAAAGTCGAAATGTCAAGATTAATGTTGAAGTACAATCTTGAGAAAAAAGTCGAAATTTCGGGAAAAAAGTCGAAATGTCGAGAAAAAAGTCAAAATTTCGAGAAAAAAGTCGAAATGTCAAGATTAATGTTGAAGTACAATCTTGAGAAAAAAGTCGAAATTTCGGGAAAAAAGTCGAAATGTCGAGAAAAAAGTTGAAATTTCGAGAAAAAAGTCGAAATGTCAAGATTAATGTTGAAGTACAATCTTGAAAAAAAAGTTGAAATGTCGAGACAAAAGTCGAAATGTTGAGATTAAAAAGGAAAGGAAAAAGGAAGAAAAAAATAGAAAAAAGAATAAAAAAGAAAAAAGGAAAAAAAGAAGAAAAAAAGAGAAAAAAGGAAAAAAGAGAAAAAAGAGAAAAAAAGGAAAAAAAAGGTCAAACATTTTTTAAAAAGCTCCAGGAGCCACTAGGGCCACTCCAGAGCCGCGGGTTGCCGACCCCTGTACTATACTATATATACACTCATAGCCTACAGTAATTTAGAATATATTTACTATCACATTTATAATATACTTACAATTTGCAAAATAATCACAATATATACCTAGGACTGATCATAACTTCCTTCTGAACCACAGCTTCTTCAGTCTCCTTTTAAAACTTGACGCCTTGATTATTGCAACTATACATGGGGGGAGATGGTTCCAGTGTGTGACTGCTCTATACATTACTGTTTTTTTCAAAGCATTGGTTCTGGGCATAGGCAGAGAAAAGTGATTAGCTAGAGCCAGTCTGGTATCATAGCTGTATCTATTATTGAATAATGACGTATTACCTTGGGCTGACCTGCCGCTGAGCTGTTTAATGTGCTAGCTCAGGTCAGTTCCTGTGGTAGAGGCCGGAAAAACGCTCACCTGTCGTCGTCCTCACAGGAAAAAGTTTCAGCCACTTCAGGCGTTTGCTTATTCTTGGCTCTGAGTCAGATGATGTTGCTGCTCTTCCTCTACTCATGTGTCAAGCCAAGTCAGTCAAAAATAAATAAATATGGGTTATATTAAGTTTGAACTTTTATTTAAGTAACAATGACCAAAAAAAAACAACTATACTGTATGCTGCATTTCTATGTAAATACCCCCCTCTGCAGGGCAGCTCAGGAAAAGAGGGCAAATCGGCCTGTTGCCTGGGCAACAATAGTCCAAGCCTGTGAAAGTCGTTGGTTTGGACTGTATGATAAAGTACATAAATGGGAAGCATGGTTAAAAAAAGAAAAAATAGGATTTTTGTGATGTTGGATCAACAATAGAATGTACAAGTCCAGGGTAATGAGAATGCTCCAGCAATATTGGCCAAAGGTATGGTTGTCAATAGCTGTTTTTATCATTTATTTGTGGCCTAATGGTGGACTGGTGAGCAGTTTAAAGGCTAGCATGAGTATGAATGAGTATGAATATGAATGAATAACCAGCTGTTCATTGGATTTTGTGGAAGATCTTAGAGATTATCCACCAACTATCACATCGTCTCCCTCTTAAAATCACATCCTAAGTCACATATTTTCAGAAAATAGCAAAAACTAAAGCTAATATGTATTTATTTTGAGAAAAATATGACTTAGGCTATTATTCTAAGAGGGTTACGTCATGTTTTTTCTGGTAAAAAGGCAGAATAACCTTGGAACAGAATCAATTGTATTCGTGTTTGTTACTATTTTAAGACCTCTGTTGAAATATTCAGAGGCAAGTTTTCCACAGTATTTATTTATTTATTTTTTCCTTTGAGAGGGTTTGTTACACTAGTGAGAACAAAAGGCAGCTCTCTTAGATAATAACATTGAATCAGACAAGTGGCCAAGAAAATGAATGCATCCGTCAGTGCCACATTATAAATTCAGACAGTTTACATTCAGAAGTACAGAGGTGATCATCAGCAGCCGGCTACTGTAAAAAACATGAGGCGTACTCTGGCAACAAAAGCCCTTCTTCCTCATTTTCAACGGAGAGAAAATCTGATTGTGTCCCTGTATGTGCAGAGAAATGGAAGATAAATTCTGTCGCAGGAAAATGAATTAGTTAGAAGAGAGTGTCTTGTTGAAAAATGGCTCTGTCATGAGGAAAAGGCACAAGGATGGAGATAATAAAGCAAAATGATGTCAGCAGCCTGGGTAGTTGCAATAAATGCAACAACAGCAAACAAAAGGAATTCAAGGAGAACATCTGGTTATTTCAAATGTATGGATACAAACTGGTGAACAGTGTTCCTTTTTGCATCTATTTCTAAGTTAATATTTTCAGGCTTCAATACCTGGAACTCCTCACTGGTCAGAGCTAAGGAAGCCTGATAAGGTCAAAAATCTGAAAAAAAAAACCCATCATACTTGCTTTTGCTTCACTTACTTTTCCCTCAGGATTAGACTGGCGACACAATACAGAATATTCAAATTTTAGCTGATTTTAAAAACTTGGGGTAATGCCCATGGAAAAGCATAACCTATTTGAAGTATTACAATCCTGCAAACGCACACAATGAACAGTTCAGTCAGACTGCACGACCCCACATGCAGCGCTTAACAATTTCACAAGGGCATTTCCGCAGGCACAAGGTCTTAGGGAATCGTACGTGATCAAACGGGAAGAAAAACAAACAGGTCTTGTTGTGGGTTTGTCCCACATGTCATGTTATACAGACGTTCATATTTGTGCCACAGTTGCCGGAGTTGGTCGTTTTATTCCATTTGGTTTGGGGTTATGTTGTGTTTCTGTTGCTGAAGTTGCTTCAGTCTGTCATTGCTAATCTAATGAGGGACAGTATAATTCAGTCGGGGAGGCTCCCACTCAAAATCAGTAAAGTTATCATAATGACACCACATTTTTGAGGATAATTTGGATTAAAAAAAGACAAAAAATTTGTTGCAACCAGTACTCGAGTTGAGGGGGGATGAGGGAGGATGGCATCCCTCCCTGAAATAAAAACGGTCAAAATCATCCCCCCTCTGTAAAACTGCCATCCCCCTTTCCATCCCTTATGCCATTTCATCAATGAATGTGGTTTTACTGATATTTGAACATTTAGAGCAGGGTTCGGCAACCCGCGGTCTAGAGCCGCATGCGGCTCTTTAGCGCCACCCTAGGGGCTCCTGGACCTCACCTTTTTTTCCTTTTTTTCCCCTTTTTTTCTTCTTTTTTTCTTCCTTTTTTCCTCTTTCTTTCTCTTTCTTTTCTCTTTTTTTCCTTTTTTTCTTTCTTTTCTTGTTTTTTTTGCCTTTTTCTTCTTTTTTTCCCTTTTTTCTTCTTTTTTTCTTCCTTTTTTTCTTTTTCTTTGTCTTTATTTTCTCTTTTTTTCTCTTTTTTTCCTTTTTTTCTTTCTTTTCTTGTTTTTTTTTTCTTTTTTCTTCTTTCTTTCCTTTTTTTCCTCTTTTTTTCTTCCTTTTTCCTTTCCTTTTTAATCTCGACATTTCGGCTTTTTTCTCAACATTTCGACTATTTTCTCAACATTTCGACTTTTTTTCTCAACATTTGAACTTTTTTCTCGAGATTGTACTTCAACATTAATCTCAACATTTTGACTTTTTTCTCTAAATTTTGACTTTTTTGTCCACATTTTGACTTTTTTTTCGACATTTCTCCTTTCACCATTTGTCTTCTTTCTAAGGTTTATACAAGACCTTTCATTTTTTGCGGCTCCAGACATATTCGTTTTTTGTGTTTTTGGTCCAATATGGCTCTTTCAACATTTTGGGTTGCCGACCCCTGATTTAGAGTCATCACCAGAAAAATAACACCAGAAAAATTACTTATTTGACAATTTTCATCTGTTTCAAGTAAATTTTCACTTGAAATAAGTAGAAAAATCTGCCAGTGGGACAAGATTTATCTTTTCATTACAAGCAAAAAAATCGTGTTCCACTGGCAGATTTTTCGACTTATTTTACGTCCCCATATTATAAAATCCACCATCCCCCCCTGATTTTTTTTTACAACTCGAGTACTGGTTGCAACCATAGCCTGTATAAGAACAACTGAGCCTTTAGTCCCACACGTTTTGTCCGAATCAAAGCATAAAATTGTGTGTTTGGTTTTTCATTTTGTGTTCTTTGTTCTCATTGGCCTTCCAACACTGGATGGAGAAAAAGACACCATAGAAAAAAATAGGGAAAGATCACAGGCTGATTGGATTGATTAATCACATCAATTACACCAGGTCTAATTGGATAGCGACGTTCACACATATTCAGGTGAGCGGCACAACAAAGTCAAAGCCACCAGACCAACCAAACAACAAGTGTGAATACATCCTAAGACTGCCAGATTAAGTGTAAAAAGCATGGTTTGACCTTAAATATATGTTGAGATACCTGCTTGAACAAATAACCCTATTGCTGTTCGAAGGACAGTTTCTGAAATACACAGGCAGGTTGTATTTCTCTAAAGTTTTTTTTATTTTCCGTCACTTGTATTTCCAATTCTCTCAGACGTGAAGTGCTGCTGGTTGGGTTGTCTTCACTAATACATTCATGTTTGCTGATGTTCGAGTGGTCACACAAACACACGATTATGTGCAAACAGGCCGATACTGGTTTTGAGCGGAGTGCTGGCACTTGGAGCCCCTGTCCTGCTCCAGCTGGGATCTTATCAGCGTGTGTGGTGGGTGGTAATCAGGAGATATAATGGATCAGGCAGCCGGCCGACCGGCCTCAATGGAGTGAGCCTCACCGCCGTAGCCACAAAGTCATAACATTCTCAGCAGCCAATGTGTCCTTGAAATGGAGAATGAGACTGAGGTGGAAAAATTACAAGTCCAGTACCCAGTAAAGATGAATTTGTTCAACCCTGTCCTCACTCTCAGTTCATTTTTTCACTTTTTCTTCTTTTTTTTTTTCTTTTAAAGATAAGATTGGACTCCACATGTGCTCATTGTTTTCTGTTAGACTTGTATAAATTTCAGGACAAGTGTCTAAAAAAGAAGCGATTCTTTCATTGTACGAGTGAAATGTGAAAAAGATCTTAACAATACTAAATCCAGCTGTATTTTCTTTTTAATAAGTATTTGAATCTTCACAGTCATTTTCGTGCAACTACATAGAGGCTAAGTTGTTGCAGTAAACCTTAGCTATTCTGAATGATGTAAAATTTTGTTAAGGTTTCTCTTCTTTAGTAGCCTTAACATCAACTATACACTGATACAAATATTGTGCTTGATCTACTTAAAAAAAATGAGGCAACTTTTTGCATGAGATTATTATGTAGATCAAGAAAGACTAGTCTTTGAGAATTGGAAAGGGAAAAACCCTCCTTCATATGTTCATTGGATTAGAGAGGGGATGTTGGGGTTGGCTCTGGAAAAAAATAGGTATACAGGACATGGGTTGGAGGATAAATATAACAGAACCTGGTCACAGTTCATAAATCATATCAAGAGCCTGCCTTTTGCTTAACTTCTTGCCTAAAAATACTTGTAATGCCCATATCCTGACTGTTGGAATTTTTTTCTCTCTATGCCAAAGGTCCAAAATGTTGGTGTTATTACTTTAATGATCGACACAGATTTGAGTCTTTCCTGTCTGTCCTTTTTCCTTTTCCTTTTTTTTTTTTTTTTTTTTTGCATAACTAATGATGCCGATGTTTTTTATATGGAAAAACGATAAATAAAGTTGTTAAAAAAAAAAAAAAGAAAGACTAGTCTTTGTATAAGCTACTTATTTTTTTGTATGTATAATACATTTTGCAAGAACAATCAACTTAATTGTGTTAAGTTTACTTTATTTATGAAAATTAAGTTGACTTTACTTGCAAATGAATTTTGTACATACTAAAAATTGAATATTTTATACAAAGACTAGTCTTTCTTGATCTACATAAAAATGTCATGCGAAAAAGTTGCCTTAATTTTTAAAGTCGATCAAGCAAGATGTTTTACTGTTGTGTTCTACTTAAACAAATAAAGCATGTTTCATCTAAATGTTGGTCAATCTGCCCAATAGATTAAAATTGTTAAAGGAAAAGTAAATACAACAAGATCATTCCTTGTTGTTTGTGTCTAAATGAAAAGATTGCCTGGGATTACATAAATACTGCTTGTTAAAGAAAAAAATGCACACTGTCTTGCTTTTTGAACAAATGCAGATTAAGTTAAAAACTAGATGTATTCATGTAAAGCAACAAACTTCATTTTTTATTGTTAATATCACAGTTTCAAATATGTTATATTTACATGCACTTAGATGTATTTTTTTCAGTCTACTAAGAGAACAGGCCTAACGTGGTGATGTTCTGCAGTGTGGGATTGTTTAACCCATTAAGAGCTGATGCAACATGCAGTTTCCATGCTCAGAGGGCGTCTCAGGTCTGAAGGGGTTATTAATCTAGATTCTCTTATTCCATCTGCCACAGTGCCTCTCTCCAGGGGTCCGAGGCTGCTCAGGTGCTGGCTGTCACCACACTGCTCCCTGCCTTCCTAAATGAACAGCCCTGCCTGTATCTCAGGGTCACCTTCTCCAACTCCAACCCGCCACCTCCACCTCTTTTCTCTTTCTCTTCCCTTTTGTTTTAATTACCCTTGTTTTTCATCAGGTCTTGACAGATATATGTATACTGAATACATACATACATACATACATACATACATACATACATACATACATACATACATACATACATACATACATACATACATACATACACACACACACACACACACACACACACACACACACACACACACACACACACACACACACACACACACACACACACACACACACACACACACACACACACACACACACACACACACACACACACACACACACATACATACATACATACATACATACATACATACATACATTTTTTTCAGGTAAACCTGCAAAGATGCTGTTACAATAATCAAGCTGATAAAGACGAATGCATGGACCAGTTTTACTATCTCCTGGTGAGACATCAGATCTTTATACCTTGACATATTCTTAAGGTGTTAGTAAGCTGACTTTGTTATTGTCTTAAGGTGTTTTTCCAAATGTAGGTCTGAGTCCATCACTAAATCCAGATTTCCAGTGTTCCTGAATCAAGTAACTTCTCAGTAGCTCTTTTATTGATCACTTAGCGCGGTAGCGTCCACACAAGCTACATTTCCAAAATAATTTCTGAAGCTCAAACGAGCCGGAGATTTCTGTTACGGACTGAAATAAAACTGTCACTGCTACAACACAGAGGCATGAGCTGTCAGCGTCATTATGTCATGTCTGCATGACGCTGAATTCACTTCAATTGTGGCTTTTTTATTTGCATCGTTTTTTTATTTTATTTGCGGTGGGGTTTCTTTATATTTTCAGCGTTTATTTTATTTGCTAAGCGTTTGTTTCTGTTTGTTTCTGTTTCTGTTTGCAGCGTTACTTTTATTTTAAGCAATGGCGGGTCTCGGCCACCGTATTTTTGTGCAACCCAAAGAAGAAACTGCTCTCAACTTCCAGGACGTCGAACAAGAACTTAAGAACATTCAGGTAAGTTGACACAATGATTGCCAACAAAGCTAACCATCACTTTCCAGTCTGCTAACACAAACCTACTAGCAACTCACCAACAACAGCTAACACCAAGGAAGCTACAATTTTGAAATATATAAATTGCTAAAAAAGTGCAAATAACTACGAAAGAAATTGTTCAAAGTTGGTTCAATTTAGTAAAATGCTTGGATGTGGTTGCACTAGTTACTTTCATTTTGCTGTAGCTTAGCTTACTACATTTCTGAAGGTAATAGCTTTGATGTAGTTAAGCTTCATTTAATGTTAGAGTAACTTGTAGCTTAGCTCACTACACTTTCCAAGTAGCTTGCCCAACACGGCAAATTTCTGGGTTAGGTCTATAGATTGAAGGTCTGTAGTGACTGTAATTGTTTCTTTTTGGCTCCAAAGACAATTACAATCAGTATTGTTTTTGTTTAACCGGAGAAAATTAAACAAAAGCAGTTTTAATACACTGACAACTGAGCAGCCTGGTGTGTAGTTATACATTTATTTATATATATATATATATATATATATATATATATATATATATATATATATATATATATATATATATATATATATATATAAATAAATAAGTTGGAAGTGACTTGTAGCTAAAACGTTTCCACACACTTCAGTTTTCTCTGTTTGATTTATCTCTATTCTTGATATTCCCCGTAATCAGGGATTTTCAATTTCTACCCCTCTGGACCTGCTAATTGATCAGTGGATCAATCCAGCAATTAATCACCTCTGAAATCGCAGGTACTGATTGCGATGAAGTTAAAGGGGAAGCCAACAAGAGACGAGGCTGTATCCTCTGAAGTCGTCACATCTTTGGTCTTCAAAAGTAGATATTTGTGTTTTATTTTTAATTTTGTTTACATATTATACATGAAAAACGGTCACAGCAGCAGTCCCCACTACCAACAGAAGTTGGATACAAAAACTGGTAATTACCAAGGACAGAGCTCTGTCATGCAGTGGTTTAATTAGACATATCTTTTAATTACTGTATGGTTTCAAAAATGAACAATAACAAACAGTAAAAGTAACAAAAAGTAACTCTCAAAACGTGCACCAATAGTATCAACATAATGACGTCTTCGTCCAAGCAGCATGATGAGCTTTGGATTCTTGACATGAAATACAATTCATGTTTTATGATATTGAGCCTTTTATTCAAATATGCAAATACACTTAAAGCAGAACAATGTAACTTTCAGCTTTTGTTGAGTTTGGCGGCTCCTTTGGACAAAATCGGTAGTGCTTTACCAGAAAGAACTACATTTCCCATGAGCACCAGCACGTACTGCCGGAAAACCCCCGTCCCCGCCGCTGCATTTGTTTTGATGAGAGAAGACGGGACGGACTTTCAAAACTACTTTTCTGTTTTCAGCGGTCGTTTGCAGGATGGATAGCGAAGAGGTAATGTATCTATTTTTGGCTAAACAATATGATATGACAATGTTGAAAATCACTAAGTTCAACTTGGTTTTTATTGTCCTGTACTGTCCTGTTGCAGCCAGATAATGCGCCCCAAATTACAAACTCATACGCTCTGGTTTTTGTAGAGGGACTTCGTCATAAATTAGTAGTCCAACATACTTACTGACAAAATAAAAAAAATACTTTACAACCTGTGAATAACTGAATGTTTTGCAGATCAGCCCTGCACAATTTTACAGTTCTCAGGAAACACAGTAGAAATGTTCTATACATTTTCTTTGCATTGCATTCTTTCCTCTAGTGCTGTAATTCTATTGTATTATTATTTTATAAAGCTTCCTCATTGCCAATTACACAATTTTATGATCACTATTATTATTCTGTGTCTGTTGTAACTTGTTGATATTGTCAGTAATTTTAGAATTACCAAAACCCAAAACGAATGTGAAAACATTCTAATTTTGATTCTTATTGAACATAGAACTCTACATTTACATTTGTATCATAACAATTCTGTCTCTCTTGTCGGACATCCCTCCTCGTCTTTCATCTCACGCCAGCGAGTGAACGCCGGGCCAATGTTTATTCTTTTCTGGGAATTTAGCTTGTTACTCTCCCGCTTTCTTTTTTTCGCCTTCTCCTTTAAAACTTTTATTATCTTCGTATTTTTTGCTGCTTCGGCGATGATAACAACGTTAAGCTCAACACCAGCTTCTCCTGAGCTCTGCGCTCCACGCCCCGCCCAGCTTTCGTCTCGACTGCGAATCGTGAAGGAGGGGGAAGTGACGTATGCCGTAAAGCAGTCAAAGCCGTAAAAATGTGTAGTTTTTTAGTGCGGCAGGGTTCCTACCATGCTCCTCAAAGTTACATAGTGCCAGTGAAGGTGATACAGACCCCTCAGACCATGACAGAGGTTCATTAAACCTGTTGGAAGTTGATGTACCATCACAATGACTCTGGAAATATGATATTAAGGTGGAAAAGTTACATAGTGCTGCTTTAAATATGCTAAAACACACGTACAGTACAGCTACAGGTGAATGAGCCAATCCTTCCTAAAAGAGGAAAACCTTGATTTTCCCAGCTGATTTTAATCATGTGACGGGAAAAAAAACTTTTACTGCTGCCATATCTGTGGCAGCATGAACGCTTCATAGCTGCAGAGTGTTCATCTGATACACGGCTCTGAGATAGCGGGAGAAAAGCTGGGGAGAATCACGAGAGATAACATCCTACCCTTCGTTGATAGCACACACTTCACCTTTCTGTCTCGATAACAAAGAAGCTGCATCATAATACTGCTCCTTTCCCTTCCTTACGACGACCTCATTGTTTACGCACAGACTCCAACAACCATCATTCCCTCTAGGCAGCACTCATCGCTCGTCTGAGTGGTATGGTTTGCTAGATACTAATTACGTTCACCCAGCAGGTTATTGAAGTTATGCTCCACAACTTGTGGTCAGCGCAGGAAATATGACCTCAGTCACCGACCCAATCAGGGGTTGAGCATCGGCGATGGTGGTGAGTTGTGAGACGCAGCGTGGTTCCCATTAGTGTCAGCCGTGCAGCGAAATATGGAGGTTATTTAACTCCGACGGAGGAATGAGGAGCCGGGATCTCATCATTGAACTGTCATGACTAAGAGGCCCCCCTGCTCGGCAGATGCTGGACACCTCCATGAAAAAAGGTCAGACGGTATCTCTTGAGATTTATGGGTACACTTGTTAAAGTTGCATAAGGAGCAGCTCAGCATAATATATTTGTTTTATTTCCCTTATAACACCAGCACTGACTGATTCTGCCTCTTTACAAAAAATAACAGCTCAATAATGAGTATAAAATCTTACTTCCTAAATGAACATTCATTGATTCCAAAGCTGCTGGTTTCACCGAAGAGAAATAAAATGAGCTCTGAAGTGTGATCAGAGTCTGGTAGGATGCCTGTGATTAATTTTAATGATAACATTGGCGAGCAGCTAATTAAATTGTATGACTGCACATGGAGGGGGCTGATTAAGAAAGGTACTCAGAGGGCATGGAAGTGACAGCAGGTTGTTATTCAAGCCTCGGGCAAAGTGTGAATTTGAAGCCACACGGGATCATATTCAAAGAGAACCCCAGCTGATGGTACATATTGCAAAAAAAAATAATGGAGAAATAGGTATACACTAGCTGATTATATCTAGATATTTATTTCTCCGACGCATCTCTCTGAATTTTCATTAAACGTCATGGGTGAGGGTTTGGAGAAGCATCTCGCTTTAGAAGTGCAAATGATAGCTTTAAGTGTTTAAATACAGACTTTACAGATTTCCTGGAGGATAAGAACATATAAGACCTTGGATAATAAGGTCTTTTTAGTATTTAAATAAAGAATAAATGTGATCCTTTCTGTCAACGTAAACTGCTGTTACCAGGTCACTGGAGACAGGAGATTAACAGACATGAAAAGAATGAACGGTTAATAGCAGCTGACATGTGAGGTGATTAAATGGAAACAATAATAGAGGTGTGAAAACGAAGCACGAATGAACTTTGATAAAAAAAGTATAATTGCAGAAAATATACGTGAATATGAAACAAATATGATAAAACATCCAGCAATGCATCATCTATAATGTGAGGAATTGAATGTGAAACTCCTGAAATCCCAAATACTGTATTTTCTGGACTATAAGCCGCTACTTTTTTCATAGGTTTTGAACCATGCGGCTTATACAAAGGTGCGGCTATTCTGTGCATTTTTCTTCCACCGCTAGGGGGAGTACTAACCGGAATTAGAATAAAAACTAAGACAAAATAAATGCAAAGAAGAATACGCTACTTCTTCTTTAGCAGATAGAAGTAGAAGCAGATTTCAAACAGATAAATAGATAAATAAATACCGGTTATTTTCTCTTGGTTCTGTCCCGTTTTAATCAGCAAAGTTGCTGCCGTGTTAAAAGACACTGTTAGGAAAGGATCTATTTAGGTACAAACATGTACATCATTTACAGTTCAAAATCCTTCTGTACATGTAGTAAATATCTAATCTAACAACATAAATATCTGCGGCTTGCATATCTTTTTTTCTAAATAGAGCGGATGCGGCTTATATACGGGTGCGGCTTATGTATCTTTTTTTTATTTTTTTTTTTAAATAGAGCTGATGCGGCTTATATACAGGTGCGGCTTATAGTCCAGAAAATACGGTATATCATGAAAAAGTTCACTTATCCCATGTATGTGCTCTTCGTTTACCTGTCTCTTAATTTTACCTATTTTACTTATTCATTTATGCATACGTACTGCGCCGCGATTTCTGTTGGTTTGGGGTGGGTTTTTTTTTTTTTTTCTTTTAATTTTATTTTTATGTTTTGTTGTGTGTCATTTTGTTCTGTTCTAATGTTTGTACACATAAAATTGAAAAACCAATAAAAAGAGTATAAAAAAAAGTATAATTGCAGAAAATATACGTGAATATGAAACAAATATGATAAAACATCCATCAATGCATCATCTATTATGTGAGGAATTGAATGTGACAATCCTGAAATCCCAAATATATCATGAAAAAATATATGATGAAAAGAAAGAAAAGTGAAACACTACGATGAATGGCCTTGAAGGAGGGAGAGCCCGGCAGTTTGGGACAAGATGTCAGGTCGGATTCTCAAGACTGAGATAGGAGGGGATGGGATGCAATCTTTACCTTTACTGGACGAACAGCAGAAGAGCCTGGAGAAGAGAAGAACCCGGGTGCCGAAGCAATTCCAATCTGTGGCGGCGGTGCTGCTCGTCGGTCACCGAGAGTTAATGAGGCGAAGACCCGAGCTCTAAGTCATCCTGCCACCGCTGCCAATCTCAGCCCTGATTACTGTAATGAAATGGTCAGGACATTATTAAACAAACGCCACTGTATATTCACAAACACGCACACAAAGCACAGATTGAATCTCGGGCACACATACGAGACAAGCTGTAACAGAAAAGAAAAGGAAGTGACTCAGAGGTGAAAAGACAAACCCAAAATGACCCGAGAGCACACAGTTGCACCAGACTCTTTTTCTGCCCCGATAAAGTGAGCAGAAAAGACAACCAGCTGATTTTATTGCCCATGTGTAGCATCATTAGACTTGTTGACTTTGCTGAGTTCCTAGTGGCGTTCAATATTAACCTTCTTGACTTCGATGACCAAACACAGACAGGTTTTCTTCCATTTGTACCAAACATAAACCATAAATGTTGAATGAAAAAACATAAATACAAGAATTGTTTGGACTAACTGCTTGTGGGGTTTGTGCTTGAATTCACCACTCTAGATGAATGAAGTCCCATCAGGCTCCCATTGATCTCCACCTGGTTCTTTTCACACATACGTTATGTCACATACAGTTAGTGTGACCACTGCCTCCACAATAACCATGATGAAATCATCAGTTCATTTTGAGTTCTCATTTCTGGAGTGATGCTGCACTTCACCACAAGGTGTTTCGAATTTTTCGACGTCGCGTTTACATCAGCGAACACTGGTCTTTAATCATACTTTGCATCTCCTGATCTACTCTGTATCAGTGGGCTTCATCTATTTTTCAGACCTGACATCACTCAACGCCCATTAAAGGTATAATCCCTGATGTTGGAGAGCTAGCAAGATTTGAAAGTGGCACCTCCTCTAAGCCCCGCCCCCTCCTCCCCCTCCCGTCAGTGCTCCGTCCATAGCCACGCCCCCACAAACTTTGGGGAACGCGCATTTGCAGGAGTTGAGTTTTCCAGGACATTTTGGACAGCACATTTTCAACAAAACTACCCCATGTCTCATTCACCTGTAAGCAAGGCTGGTTTTAGGGGGGGCAGGGGTGGGCTGTGCCACCCAAACGCGCATCCTGCCCACCCAATCAAAGTTATGGGGATCCTTTTTTTTTTTATAAATATAAAAAAATATCACAGAATATCTGTACCGTTTCTGATTGGGTGGGAACTGCACATCATTTTTAGACACAACAATGAACGCATACCGCAAAAGTTGTGTCTCGGCGGAGGGTCCCAGCGTCCCAGCAAAATGAAGTTCAGAACAGCAGACAGAGCACACACTGAAGGCTGATTTATGGTTCCGCGTTACACCAACGCAGAATGGTGCGCGTCGCTGCGTACCCTACGCCTTACCCTACGCCGTAGGCTACGCCGTAGCCGTGGCAACAGAGCCTGCAGCGCAGCGCACCGCACCGCCAGCCGCACCGCACCGCCAGCCGCACCGGCGCTCTACTCCTTTGCCGGGATGGAGACGCCTCCATCCCCAAGGACCCCCATACTGGGGAGGTGGGGATCAGTCTGGATCAGTCTGTCAGAGGCGACTTCATAGAAGGACAGAGTTCCAGCAGGAACGTCCACGTACACTGCTGCTCTGCCAGAGAATGAAGATGAAGATGAGGAGATGATGGATGTTTCTCTGTTATTGTGACAGACACGTTACTGACCACCTGGATGATGTTTCAGACTCCAGGAATGATCATTTCTTCCAAACACTACAGTCATCAGAGTTTCCTCTCCTGCTGATTCTTTTGTAACTCACTGCTACAGAAACTCGTCCGCTCCACTGGACCTCCCAGTAACAGCGACCCGTCAGAACCCAGAAATCTGTTATTGATCAGTTATTGATCACTGATTGACTGGGGGTCCGTGGCAGACCCCACTAGCGGACAACCTGCGCTGCAGAATCGCACTTTGGCTTTCTTTTTTTAGCCTTTTTAGCAGGGTGAGCCGTTACATTTGACGTGACCGCCCGACCGCGAGCCGGCGGTGAAGCCGGGAGCGGCGGTGAAGCCGGGAGCGGCAGGGACCCTCCGATGTCAGGCCGCGGGAGGAGCAGGGGATGGGGGGGGGGGGTTCTTTCCCCCCTGCCAAGCCTCTGGTCCTCTGACCAATCCGTGCCATTCGGACCGCAAAAAACAGATTGGTTAGCGTTTTTACAGGATTAAAGCTGTCAGAGAGGTCGGATGTTTTTCTTTCCTTTTTCTGAACACATTATTCACTGGCTACTCTCAGGATGGAAGGACCATTTCACCCAGTATAACAATAAATGTTTTTGAATACGATTGCAGACTATAACTTTAACACAGTGGTTTGAGCAATACAATACAATACTGACAATGTGATGGAGTCTTTGCTCCTGATTTACTGTTGCTTTTTTGCTTTTGAACTCCCAGCTTGAGTTACTTCCTGTGTTTTCTCCTGGTGTGTCACTTCCTTTGTTGGTCTTCTCTGTCTTGATTGTCTTCTCCTGTGTCTTGTCAGTTGTCAGCGAGTGTGTACTACAATGTTTTCATCCTTCCCTTGCAAATTTGTTTGAAGGCTTCAGTAGTGCTTGAGCACAGTATCGTCTGTGTGTCTTTTTGAGTTCCTTTTTGTGTTGTTCTCTTGTCACCTGCATGCACTCCACTGGCTTTTTGGTTTTTAGTCATGTTGAGACCTATTTTTATAATGCAAATCTAATAAACTCTCTGCTAATATGCTCAATATGAATAGAAAAACCCCTTAGACAGGAAATGATATACTGGTTTCAAAGGTTTAAAGCAGTTAACCCTAAGAATGTTAACTCTGAGTCAAGCATGTGGACTGTGGAATACAGAAGGCCATGGAAGAGAAGAGATTATCCAACTTTTCTTTGTTAGTATTCATGCCCGTATTGCAATCGTATAGTAAATTTGAGCACAACTTTCTGTGGAAAAGTAACGGCTGCAGCGGCAAAGGGAGTTAGCGTGGGAGACAGTGCAGAGCAATTGAATGCATAATTTAAACATTTAATCAGCATTAGCACTTGAATGACAAGTGCTGGAATGTAAGCGTATAATACCTAAGATTCGCTTTTCATGTTGGTGCAATGCTGCTGGTGCAAAAAAGAACCTGGAAGCAGCTGAGGATGGAGCATAAAAATATACTTCAGACAGGTAATTTAAATGTGACAAGCTCACGGTTGTTAATCACATCAGAAACATTTTTCTTTGGCAAAAGAAAATCATTTATGGAGCCTCAATGGAAAAATGGGAAAACAGCCAAATGACATTGGCAAATCGTGAAGGAAACTTTCTTTATTCTAAGGCTCAGGAGCAGGATGCTATTTAAAAGTATATTATTGTTAATCATTACTGCTACTGATTTATAAATCATGTAACTGAAATCTTGATTTTTAATGGGTCTTACAGGTTTGTGGATATTACGACAAAAACAAAAACAAAACAGAAACTGACAGCAGGGGCAGTTCTGCACAGCATCTCCAACTTTACAGAAAAACCTGCAAAAAGTAAAGAAAAAGGGGGAAAAAAAAGCAACTCAGAGACATTAATTGCATGGCCATGATGGGTTGTAATCTACTTGTGATGTGTGGATGGATTAGATGGACGCCTAATGAAATTAAACCCAATTAAGATTCATGAAGGGGAGGAGGAGAAGAATCGAACCTATTCCAGCTTATATTCACAGAGAAAGTTACTGTCGTCACTGATTCCAAGTTAGGCTAAAATCAATATCATGATTAATTGAACATTTTACCTTGTTTACAATTAATGCCGCCTTTTTTTTGGATCCAGCTTTATATCTAAGCTTTTTCACTTCACTTCTTGAATGTTTTGTTGGCCAGAAGACACAAAATTAAATGTATAGGTCACGTTTCCAAGCCCATGACTTGTCTGTTTCTAGCATGCATTCAGAATAAAATGTATAATATTGTATCTTTGTTTCACTTAAAATGTTAAAATGATATCAGAAACCTTTCCCTTCCTTTCTTTCTATTTTTAAATGTGCTTCATGTCCACAGGTAGACCTGCTGGCTGAAGGTGCCCCTTGACATGTTCTTATATGGCGGTCGCTGGGTGAGGGGTTATGATGATCAATAAACTGTGGGAGCACTCTGAAAACATGTGATCAGTCAGCATTCATGAAAGTAAACACATTCTTCCGATCAAATCTGGGTTTTAGGTGTTGTTAATGAAACCCGAGTAGGTTTTTATTGAGACGATGATTTATGACAAACATTTCATCAATGAGGCCCATTGAATTCTGCCCTCTTCCTATTGATGTAATAACACATCTGTCCATCATCCGTCATGGGAAATTAAAACCTCACTTATAACCTTCAACATGCTCCGGTATCTGCTGCTTGGAGTTGGGTCTTGTTTTAGGTTGAATGTCTTCTGAAACCCAATTTTCATCCTGCGTAGTTAGACCTCTGTGACACACGAAGGAGAGGAATCGGCCTGTGAACGGAGCAGACTGTTTGTCCGTCTGCTGCTTCGCTGCTCCCACCGAGAGAGAGAACGCTGGTATTTTTAATGAATTATCTCCCCTTAATGACCAGTGGATTCTAATTAAAGGCATGATTAGGGATCGCTCTTAAGCACCTTATTGGAAATTAAGTACAATCCATTCTGCCTGACAGCGAGTTTCTAGAGATACACTTTTGCTGATCACACAGAACAGCAGGGGAGAAGATGCTCAGTCCTGCTTTCCGTTGTTTATACTGGTGGAACAGACCAGACCTGTGGTCAGTTTTAATCTAATATAAATATTTTTAGGGATAAATGTCCTCAAGATGCCCTCCTCTTGTATGTCCTTCTGAAATATGAAAAATAAATACTAAACCTTTTAAATCTTAGTTTTCTTGAATCGTTAACACGTGATAGGGCTGGGTGATATGGACCAAAAGTCATATCTCGATTTTTTCTAGCTGAATGGCGATACTCGATATATATCGATATTTTTTCTGTGCCATAATTGGGGTTTCCCCCAAAGCATTATAGCATAGCATCTCTGTTAGCTTCATTTTTTCTGAGGCAAACCCTTAAAAAAACAGTCAGTTTTAATACAAAGCCTCGTGCCAAATGTCACACAGGTTCCTTTATTAACAGAGGTCTGCACAATATCAAAATGTATAAAACCAATGAAATAAAAATAAACTGCCTGCATATATAGAATAAAAATGCTTCTTGAATGAAATAAAACAAATATCCCTTTCCTGCATAACAATTAAATTAAAATACACTGTGCAATTAATACAATGTAGACAGTAACAGGCAGACTTTTCCACTCAGGTTGACAGTTGTGCAAATAACAAAACATTTGTGCAAATCTCAAATAAAACATTCAAGTCAATTTGTCACAAAATAAGCTATCAAAATCATTAAAAAAAAAAAAAAAAAAAAATGTAATCGATATAAACGATATTGTCTCGTACCATATCGTGTTTGAAAATATCGATATATATTAAAATCTCGATATATATCGCCCAGCCCTAAAACGTGATCAGAAATATTTAAAAATGCAAAATATTTTTCTATTTCAGTCAAACTTCAGTCCCGACACATTTAAGTCAAACAGCATTAAATTTAAGCATGCACAAAAGCATCCTTGGATTTTATAGGATTGTATCCTCTGGCAGTTTATTTTCTTTCTACTATACATGATGCACACTCACACTCTCTTATAGACACACACACAAATGTGCCTTCAGCTAAAGGATTATCTAAACATACTTACCACAACAACAATCCTACTGTATTACAGCCTATTGATTTGCCCCATGCAGCAATAAAAACTGTAGCACTATTGATTCCCGTTAATTCAGTTTACAGTATTTGAAATGCATCACTTGGGCTAAGCTTAAAAGTCGTTTCCAGGACGGTGAGTTTTATGTCCTGTGTATAATGTGTATTCATTTCGGATTTATTCTCACCATTTTTAAAGTTTCTTTATTTAAGATTTAAAAAATATGTACTAAAAAAGTAAGAGCCCTCAAACTTGGAGACCATTTGTCATCTGTGGACAAGGAGTGACTCGGTCAAAACAAGCCAATCCATAGTCTCGAATTTTAAAGATGCATCCTCTGCAAGTGCTGCATCCGTCACTATTCTGACTAAGTTTCTGGAAAAGGTCATTTCTATCCTCCTAGAAACGAAAATCCTTTAAGAGGAGATTCTCTACCCTTTTGTAACCTTTACACAAGAAATCCCATTGGGTTGACTCATTGTGCAGCGGAGGGGCTCATAAATCTATATCCTATGGAAGAGATGCCTCTAATCAATGAATTTCGGTGCTTGTCTCATCTAATCACCTGGTCCCACCATTTGATGATGACAGCTAGATCAGAACAAAGGAAGCAATTACCAGTCGCAAAACATCATGTGCATACTTGAAAGCTTGTAGAACCTGCACTACATGCTGTATGTGTTGATTGAGCTGCTGTGGGAGTAAATGGATTGCTGAACTTTGGGTTTACCGGCTGAAGACTGGGATAGTACGTACAAGCCTGAGAGTGTGTGACAGGAAGGGTCAAATGTTCCCTGGGGGCTGCAGGCACTCCTGACCCCCCTCGCAACACCAATTTAACCATCGGTTAGAGACCATGGGTGGCACAGCATCGGCTATCAGTGGCGGGCTGTTGCCTTGTCTGAGTGCTGTAGATGTGTTCATGTGACATCTTAACTAACTCTGTTTCTATCAATTAGAGTGAAGAGCTGAGAGGCTGTCACACCAAAGAAAGGCCAGAGGTGAGAGAGAAGGAGGAGGAAAGAAACGGACGGAATAACGGAGCAAGGCACGGTGCCACTGAGTGCGAGGTGGATGCTAAGAGTAAAGCATTATTTGAGTACCTAGGTGAAACTGTGGATGGAGAAGACATGCAAACATGGACTGATTCTAAGGCAACAGGGTCCTGGGAACAGATTTAAAATACCTTCAAACACAGAAAAAAACACACAAAACAAAGCAAATGTCATTTACTGTAAGTGTTTAGAGCCTGAAGCAGCTCTGATTTCTTTGATTCATCCTCTGCTTCCAACCGTTTTCATCTTCCATCTCTTTCTAAAACAGCACAAAGGAGTTTTTGATGCTAAAATATCATTTTCACTTTCATTGAAGGGACATTTGATAACTTTCAGAAAGCAGCTCTTACGGTCTAAGGTCCAAACTGTCAGCAAAATAAACACCCAACATAATTTTGGACTCCCGTTACAGTTGTCTCGTGTGACAACTGCATATCATTTTACGGCACATCAACAGCATTAAAACTAGCTCTCAGAGCTATGGTTGACATCATAGCAGAGGCGTATAATAGACTCAAGACAATAATAACACAAGAATATGAAGGAGTTACGGATCAAAAGACAGAACAAAAGTCAGTCTTGGAAAGCTTTACAAAAGGGACTTAGCCTTCACCCCAACATGGGAACTTCATTGCAAAAGCTCCTTAGTGTGGCCATGCAAATTTTGTGACAGTTTATTTTAATGCCCCACCTTCTTTTGATTCTCATTAGAGGTGATTCATTTTTATTTGTCCTTGTTTTAAGTAATTTTCAGTCTCTGTGGACCGCCCTGTCAGTTAGCATGTGGCTAATTTAGCCACAGTTTCAAAATCACTGCATTTTGAGTTAAGCTTGCGTTGGCTAAACACTGGTTGAACTCTGAACCACAGCTGGCATAGCTACAGTGCGACCACCTCTTTGAGTCCTTGCAGTTTTTTTAAAGCACCACAGAGGAACTATTGCAATTGTTAAGCATTTTGGGTCCCACTAATGACGATGGACAGGGCTCTCAATTCACAGGCATTGAGCATGAGACACACGCATTTCACCAAGTTCACACACTCTCACACTACAAACGGCATTTCTCACGGTGAGAAATTATTAACTTCACTTCACAGTAATTCCAACCCGCATCTTACAAAGGAGTCTAAGGCAGACTGCCAACTGTGCGCTCAGAGCACCTGTCTTGAGTTACCGACCTATCAGCCAATCAGAAAATATAATTTTTTGTTGCCAGGTAAGGTCTGAGTTTCAGTTTCAAGTGTTCCATGAATCCAGGTACAGAATAACCACCGTCGTTTAAGGAGCCAATTTGGGGCTGAATGATGTATGATAATTAGGGCCCGAGCACTGACGAAGGCACTATTGTATCTGTAGGAATTGTTTTTCTCGTTTTTCTTCCGACGCAAATGAGGGCCTTTTTGCCCCCCTAAACGTGCCCCAAAAGTCACCAAACTTTGCATGCAAGCCAGGCCTGGCGAAAAATTTTAGATTTAATGGTTTGCATTAATGGGCGTGGCCTAATGGCTCAACAGCGCCCCCTAGAAAACTTTCTGCCTCAAGCCCCACATTACGGTTTGATGTACATGCATGAAAATCGGTACACACCTGTATCATGTCGCAACTTAAAGAAAAGTCTCTTGGCGCCATGGCCGAAACCGAACAGGAAGTCCGCCATTTTGAATTAATCATGTAAATTTGGTGCAATTTATTCCATTTCTTCGGCCGTTAATGCGGTCCGAACCGTAACGTGCACCCAGGTGTGTTATACATCAAAATGTGCGTCGATCCTGCATTACTTTTCTCAGTCAAAAGCATTACCGTGGCGACGATAGACGCCAAAAAGCATGCCTTCCCTTCATCTGATTGGTCCATATTTGATAGATCCTATTTTCTGCCATAACTTTTGAATGGTATGACATACAGAGTCATGGGTGGTGTCATCGGACTTAGTTTTGACTTTGAGTTATTATTATTTTACATCACTAAGACAAAACGTTTTAATCTAGCATGAATATTGTGAAGAGATAACAGCCACTACAGTGTTTTCCTTTGTTATAGAATAAAAAAAAAAACCTTGTATTTGATATAGTCAAATTTGTTCTTTCTTAAGAAGCTGGGTTGATTGGGGTCGCTATGAGGGAGACATTCCTCCGTGCATGTACCCCCCCCCCCCAAAACAAAAATAAAAAAGAATCTTGATCCAACAAACTTCCAAACTTTAAAGCCCTGGTGGTGGAGGTTAATTAATTTTTGCTAAACTGTCTAAGATTTCCATATCTTTCATATTACTCGGTCACTCTCTCATTTCCTCTTCTGTACTTACTGTACTTTCCTGAGTCTCTGACATGATGTCTGTAATCTAGTGCCATCGTCATTGACGTGTGACAAGTACCGATGCACAACTGCGTATAACCTTTAGGGAAAAGTAAGCAACTATTACTTTAAATGAAGTGAAAACTGATATTTCAGCATGAACAAAAATCCTTTGTTCAGCTTGAGATAATTCTTTCGTTATGTAGTCACTGAAATTGTTTGTAATTATAATGAAATCTGTTAGTTTTATTCTTCATTTCTACAGGACAAAAGTGCATAATCAGTTCATAGTTTCCAAGAGGAACTATTTAAACTTTACTGAAAAATGTAATTAACTGGATAATATTCTTCCATGTCAGTGAGACCTATTGCCAGAAACAGCATGTTTTTGAGTAGTTAATATTATTCTAATGAACATCTATTGAACGCCTTGAAGGATTTATTTATTTGCAGTTTTGGCATAAATATTTCCCCGGGCTTGAGAGTTATGGGCTAAAAAAATGAAAATCAATAGAATTTTGAGCTCGTTGTATAATTTTTCAAATTATTCCACAGTTTTTCACTCTGTGATTTAACCCTACATGAGAAATTCAATTTTGTGAGGGAAAGATTTGCATTTGGAGGAAAAATGTGAGGAAAGCTGTTTGGTGTAGATATTAGTTCTGACTCTGCAAAAACACATGCAGAGAAACATGCTGTTAATGTTTGCAAACAAGCTTGGGTATGATATTTGCTCGAAGCTGCAACGTCAGCTCCCACAAACAACAAAATCCACAGAACAAAAAGATTTAAAAAAAAAGCAAAGTAGTTTTCAACTGTAGAGATGGGAACATTATACGATGAAACTGTATTTGTATTTTCACATCTTTATTCCGTTGTCTGCCAGATTTCCACCCACCTTGATTTTCCTGTTGCTCCTGTAACGTTTAAACTACCCACGGAGTTCCCTGAAAGCCCAAATCCACCGACACACTCCTATTGGCAGAAAAATATGGCTGCATCAGTGAAGATAAATAAATTAAATAAAATATGAATAAGCAGACCAGCACAGTTTATAATATAAAAGTTGACATCTTAATATATACTGGCCATTTAATGGGTGTTCCATCACAATCAGCCTCAGATGTAGATGTAGTGGGCTTCTTGTGTATCAGACAGAGCCTCATCAATCTTCGCGGCGCTGTCCCCGCAACAAAAAGGAGAGGAAAGCAAATTGCTGTATTTAATTAATGCACTGCCTCCTTTGTTACACTGCTGCTCCAGCATCTTTCAGTCTGCAGAAGTAGGGAGAGAGAAACTCATGGAGCACACACACAGAACAAAAGGAGGGAGTGAAATAAAAAAATGGAGATGAAGAAAGGGGTTGGAAGCAGGAAAAAAGGGGGAAGGTCTAAAAAAAATGAATGGCCGAGCAGAACGGGCTGCATCCATCGGCAAACTTTATAATGAATGTCTAAGTTTGGCAAGCATGATGGATGAGTTGGGAACAGCGTTTGTCACCAGTGCAATCTTCTTTGAATCGCTCTGCTGTTTGCTGGTTCACGGCAAAACCTCGTGTTCGCTGTTAACCCAGCGAGAGCGGTGCCCTAATCGCGTCATTAACATTTAATGAGATGACAATTAACTAAGTGACTTCAGAGCGCATGTGTATGACAAATTTCTTATATCCGCGTGTGTGGCTTTTAATCCACTTAGGCTTGTTTACAATAACATATTGGACAATTAAGTCCAAGGCTCAGCATATTCAATTACATTTGAGTGATGAGCTGTAGCTGTCGAGCTCAAAGGATAGCTTGTATGATGTTCATTCTGTTGATGAACCACAGAGTTGTAAAACTCTGGGTAGAAAAACATGCCCCTACGCATGTCAGTATGTCCAAAATGTAGTAATGTCACATTCTGTGGCTTTAAATTGTAAGATAGGAACTTATTTTTTGATTAATTTTGAAACCACATGCTAATAGCTAGGGATGGGCGGTATGGACTAAAAAATGTATCACGATAATTTCTGGCATTTATCCTGATAACGATAAAAATTACGATAGAAAAAATACCAATTCAAATCCACCTTTTTAACTATAAATCTATCTCGCTCTCAGATCTGCCATGTTTGTTACACAAAAACGTCATAAACGGGAATTTTTCTTTCTTTCTTTCTTTCTTTCTTTCTTTCTTTCTTTCTTTCTTTCTTTCTTTCTTTCTTTCTTTCTTTCTTTCTTTCTTTCTTTCTTTCTTTCTTTCTTTCTTTCTTTCTTTCTTTCTTTCTTTCTTTCTTTCTTTCTTCCTTCCTTCCTTCCTTCCTTCCTTCCTTCCTTCCTTCCATCCTTCCTTCCTTCCTTCCTTCCTTCCTTCCTTCTGCGTTGATTTAACGCAGAACCATAAATCAGCTTTACACAAAAACGTCATCAACGGGAATTTATCGTTTTTACCGCGAGATGACAAATTCTTACCGTGGGGAATTTTTTCGACGGTTTATCGTGAACAGTAAAATATGGCCCATTCCTACTAATAGCGCATACTTTAATTTTTTTCAAAATGTAGTATGTAGCTTAATGCATACTAGGACAATTTTTAGTGTGCAACTGACCACTCAACCTAGCATACTATATCCCTTAATGCAGTCCACTACAGCTGGAGCGGTCATGTGGACCAGCTTTCATTCATGCTGAAGCATTGTTGTTTTTTAGGTGGCATACTGACAGAGTCAGACCAGTATGCAGTACCGAGTGTAAACTATTTTGTAAGTACTTTACAACTTTCTGGTAAATTTCCTCAAGCAACAAACAAAATCAGTTGATTAATTTAAGGTTGGGAACCACTGTTTGACACTATAAGGTGCATTATTATGTTAACTTGGTAAGCACTGATATAATCCACCATCAAAGTACGATGTACTTAGAACTGATGTTTGCCAGCACTGACTTAGACTTGAACTAATTTTGCCCTTTTAAAGGATCATGAGGCTCCTTTTAAGAAATGAGACTCTCTAGCGCCACCCTTCACCACGACGGCCGTCGGGGGTACTGCAGCCAACAGTGAAGCCGGCACGGGAGAACGGGGAGAACGCGCATGCAGCGTCATGTGACGTCACATCCGCAGGACAGCGCGGGAAATTCCGGCCCGGAATTACAGCACATTTTGCAGCACACAGCCTGTTCAAGGCAAGGGAGAGATACACTAGAGGGCTCATTCTTTTGGGTTTGGAACGCTTCATCTGACTTTGTTAATGTTTGTTCTGATTATTACTAGAAAACTTAAAACGTATACACATTTTTTTCATAAATCCTGCCTCCATCCTGCCTCATGCTCCTTTAAAGTACAATTGTAAAGTACAATAAAATCACATTTCTAAGGAAGTTTAAAACAAGCATTGTTTCAAAAAAAATAGAAGACTATTTTAGACTACTGTACATTGCTAGCTTTAGGAATACCATTTGGTAAAGATAGTTTGTGTAAAATAATACAATTTGACTAGATTTGGGGATATTAGACTTGCAGTGTACAGTATACCAGCTTCTTCTTCTTTAGGGTCACAGGTGTCTCTGGAACATCCTAGCTTCCTTTGGGAGAAAATATCAAGTCAGATGAAACATTTAAGTTTGAAGTTTGAAGTTTGAATTTATTCACAATACCATAATAATAGTTATAATAATACAATTGAATTAAGTGGGTAGAGTGAATGGGTTCCCCAAGGAAGCTAGGAAAGCTTATAGGTGGGGGCCCATAGTTCATATAAGGGTGGGGGTACAAAAAAGGTTAAAAAGGTAAATATGAGAAATTTGGCAGAATTAGTTGGTTTTATGAAGATTTAGCATACGATGTGAAGCAATACTGTTACTTTTTTAATCTTTAATAACAACTGACAATGTTGTCTTACTAGAAGAGCTCTGTCTCCCTGGGTCCGCGTAGACTTTTTAAGAACAAATTGGGTCGTCCATTTCTCCGATGTGTGGGTGGCTGGCTGCTCAGCCGCTCATCAATTACACGCAAGTGTGTTGCTCTGACCTGCCATGTGTGTCCTCTCAGCTTAGACCAATAACATGAACATATTCGACACACCCTCCGAACCACCTATCCATCTAGACGCACGCATTAACCCCTCAGATCGATTAATGTGTGTCTTTTCAACATCATTATCATACATCTCTCTTTGAAAGGGGAGGGCCCCCCCACACTGCCAGAGCCCTATAGAGATGCAACTGGCAGAGATGTCTCAGTGGGATATGTACTTTAACAGATAATGAAACACCTACCATGTAGCTTTCCTCTATAATTTCACATTTAGATTATTTTTATCATACCATAAGTACATCCTGTGATCTGTTAATAGGTTCTTGAAATAAAACCAGCTCGCGTCATTTTCACGCAGCTCTTCAAACAATGTTAGAAGGCAAAATGTTGCAGGAAAACAGGAATACGTTCCTCATACTGGGTCAAAAACAACCAAAGGATGCGAAACCGCAAGCTGTCTCGGTGGAAAAGAGGACGCAGGGGAAGAGAAAAAAGAGAGAAAGGAGAGGTGTTCACCTTGAGAGTGCTCATCCATTACGGAAAGGCTGAGGTCTGCTCTGTCACACTGTCACAGTGATGCCACCTCTACGCCACCTGAAAGGTCACCTACTGTAGCACTTCACTGCTCTGCTTCCAACACAAACACACACACCCACACACAGCGCACACATTTACAGAGAGGCAGATGGGCACACTCCCATCTGTCGCCCTTTCACTGACAGGTCGCTGCTGCAGCCACACACACACACACACTCATAAATAAGCACAGATTTGCATAAGCTTACTGTATGTGTGAGAGGATGGTAATTTTTCACCAGACAGGTTGAAACACACAGACAAAAAAACTTCAGCTATGCAGTTCAAAATAAAAATGTTTGCTTTCCCACCTGTTCTGTCTTAGTTTACTTCAAGTACCCAACTCATCTTTGTCGTAGCAGTTTTATGTGTCATTATATTAACTGCAAACAGCTGGAAATATGTTATTGTGAGTAAGAGTATGTTACTGAGAGCCAATGCCTGACCCAGTTCCAGGCAGCTCCAGAGTTTAACCTCTGTGGATACACCAAACTAGCAAAGTAAGTTCAATACTACCAACTCTTGTAGCTTTACAAGTACAAGACAACATATAAGCTAACGATCTGGTTAACGATACATCCATACAACAGAGGATAACAATACATCCAGTGCAACTGCAACATGAAAAAAAATGATGTTTTTGGTTTGTGCCGCCTTTGGAACTCAACTGCTGGACCCTCCTCCTTGATCAATCACTTTCCAACATTGATACCAGCTGATAAGATATCTCTTAAGTGAAAATTGAGGGTTTTTTTTACATTTTTTTTTTCATTTTTCGCTCAACAATACTCACTAAATCAGACGCTAACAGTTTAACACATCCACCTGCAACAGACAGCCTGCCAGGCAATAGCAAGTTCCTCACCTTTAAAACAAAACCTGCAAATTAAGTGAGTGCATATGTGCCGTTTATTCCTGTTAAGCTGAGGGTTTCTATACTTTGTGTGAAATCTGTAATATAATATAATATAATATAATATAATATAATATAATATAAAGGAGCGCACAACTGCCATTCTTTTAGAGTGTGAATGAAAGCCAAAATCACAATTTTTAATGTCTTAATGAAATGTCGGTGACATGCTTGGGTTGTACCATCATGTAGAGTCACGAGCAGATCAAAGTTTGGTCACAGAAGACGACAAGAAACTGTGCATGTGGCCGTTTATTTCCAACTATCAGATGACCATTTCCAGGGACTAGTATCTTATTTGCAGTGTTGGGACTAACGCGTTATTTAGTAATGCGTTACAGTAACGCCATTAGTTCTGCGGTAACTAATACTCTAATGCATTACTTTTTAAATTCAGTAACGCAGTTACCGTTACCAAACGGTGCGTTACTCCGTTATTTCTGGCTACAGTGCAGCTTTTTTTCCCCACACGCGGAGACCGAAGGAAACGTAGTGGGCGTGTGAGTGAGCATTCAAAAACATGAGCGGTCATGGCGAGCCAAGAGAAGGCGAGTTTCGCAACGTGGAGATATTGCCATTACAGTAATCCCTCGTTTTTCGCAGGGGTTACGTTCCAAAAAGAACCCGTGATAAGTGAAATTCTTTTTACAATTATTATAGAAGGCTTCAAATTGCGGAGATCAGCACCGCCTCGCACGTATTCCACTGCTCTTCTGAGCCGCTGCATCCCGACTGTGTAGAGTCTTTTTCTCCTAAAGCCGCAGTGCAGGTGTGTTTTTTCGAGAGAAGAAAATAGTTATGGGTCGTTTTGTCGCTCTTTTTTCTTCTGGGCAAAAACATTCTTATAAACCAACATGCCACCATTGGTTATATTTGAGAACTAATGACAGATTCATCAAAGAATCCAGTTCCTGAGCTGCTGCTGAAGCTCATTGGCCGTTCTCAGCTGGTTGCTAAGCAACCAACGTTATTGATACAGGAAGTGAAGAAGCGGGGAGACTATTTAGCCAATCAGAATGCAGAACACAAGGCACAATGCAAATCCATACAGTACCACGCTGAAATGAAGGCTAGAGGGGCATTAATGGGAGCATTTAAAATAATGTTTTTATTTAAAGTAACTAAATAGTTACTTTTCATAGTAATGCATTACTTTTTGTTCTAAGTAACTGAGTTACTAACTGAGTTACTTTTTTAATGAAGTAAGTAGTAACGGTAACTAGTTACTATTTTTCAGTAACTAGCACAACTGCTTATTTGTGGTATTTCAATCATTAGCATCACACCCGTTATATTTTTGAAAACAGTACGTAATTATATTTTTTTAAATAGTACAGTAATATTATGAGTAGCACAGCTTTATTTGGAAATGTGATAAGGATATCTTCAGTGTTAGTTGGTAAATAGGCATAGCTCAAACTTTGGAAACAAGGCAACGCTTCATCTTCCGCCCTGAAGACTTTGTCATGACCTGGACGACGATGGGAAGTCTACATGTACATCCTTCCGATTTGGTTGAATTTCTGCAAGCTTTCTGTGAGTAACAGGGCCAGTTCCTGGACCCGTTTCTGGTCAGGAACGCAACAAACATAGAGCCCCAAACCAAGCTGTGAAAAATAAAAGAATGACAATTCCAGAAATCCAAACATAAATGTACGAGCCAGAATCGGCTCCACAGGATGAAAGAAACCAACTAGAGCAGGGGTCGGCAACCATGAATGTTGAAAGAGCCATATTGGACCAAAAACACAAAAAACAAATATGTCTGGAGCCGCAAAAAATGAAAAGTCTTGTATCAGCCTTAGAATTAAGGCAACACATGCTGCATGTATCTATATTAGTTATAACTGGGGGAAGATTTTTTTTCATTATGTACTTAGAGAAAAAAGTCGAAATTTCGAGAAAAATGTCGAGAAAAAAGTCAAAATGTTGAGAAAAAAGTCGAAATGTCGCGAAAAAAGTTGAAATTTCGAGAAAAAAGTCGAAATGTTGAGAAAAAAGTTGAAATGTCAAGATTAATGTTGAAGTACAATCTCGAGAAAAAAGTCGAAATGTTGAGAAAAAAGTCGAAATGTCGAGGAAAAAAGTCAAAATGTCGAGAAAAAAGTCAAAATTTCGAGAAAAAAGTCAAAATTTCGAGAAAAAAAGTCGAAATGTGAAGATTAAAAAGGAAAGGAAAAAGGAAGAAAAAAATGAAAAAAGAAGAAAAAAAAGAAAAAAAGAAGAAAAAAATGAAAAAAAAAGAAGAAAAAAATGAAAAAAAAGGTTAAACGTTTTTGAAAAATCTCCAGGAGCCACTAGGGCGGCGCTAAAGAGCCGCATGTGGCTCTAGAGCCGCAGGTTGCCGACCCCTGAACTAGAGGAACAAGTGAGATCACATGCGTTGGAATCACTTTAACAACTCAGCTAAAGCTGTAAAATATTAAAACGGTCTCCACCAGATATATCTTAACACCAAACCAACTCTATTGCTATTTCGCTTTGTCTGGATGGGTGACATCACAACGTAAAGGTCTACGCCGTCCGGCCTATGGTTAAATCTAAGCAGTCAAGGAAATCCCCGCCTTATGGCCTGGTTAGATGAAATCCCCAAATTAAGTCTTGCACCTTTAGAGTTGGCGAGATTTTGATACCTCGTGTGTAGCAGATGTGTAATGTTTTTGTTGCACGTTTTTTTTTCAATGACCGCAGCTGTCAGTCACTGAACATATACAGACAAGCAGTTATTTGTCCCCTTCTTCTCTCTGCCAGCGTCATTATTAATATGCTGATTATTCTGTCAAATACAATAAGACCGAGGACGAAGCAGGAGAGACAAAAGAGCAGCGAGAGTGGGGCTGCAGAGGTCTGAGACGGTGTTAATGAGTCTGACAGACAGACGGACCGACCTGATTCTCTGCGTCTTGAGGACCTGGAGAGAACAGGTGGTGTTATGATTTCGGATGGCGCTTCAGAGGCCGCCCCGCACAAATGTTCATCTAAGCGTCCAGTTAACGGTTACCTCAGCATCTGCTTGCAGAGACGAGCCTCACAGCAGGACATGTGAGATCATCAATAATCCAATAAACCTGCAGGCTTTCTCCAGCACTCACTTCATCCAACCCTGTTTTAGGGGAGGCTGCTCATAGATCAGCTGTAAACCTGGACCTTTTCCATAGACAAAGAACAATTTGATAACTGGATTTTTTTTAAAATGAATAATGAACTTCCTGTTTTTCTTTTTTCTATCTGTGGCTCTCTGCTTTTTATTCACTGTCTCACAATCTGTTATGGTAACTGTTAGAATGACATGTACTAATATGGGGTTGAAGTTCATGTTTTTTTCTGAGCATAATTGTTTTTGTACATCTTTATTCTCAAATTAAAGCATAAATGCAAAGACACAGGCAGAACATGCACGAATGTTGCAAAATTATACAACCCAGATTTCAACTGCAGCACTTATTTTGAATATTGTCCTTAGCTGTTTCTGATGTTATGGACCAAACTGGACCTTTGGTTTAAACGCTTTTATGACGGACGTCTCAGTTTTCTCAGCGGCTCAGCGGTGACTTGCATCAACAAAACAAACATTAACAAAATTGAGTTCACTTTAAAAAGAAAAAAAAAAGAAAAAAGAAGAAAAAAAGGGAAAAAAGAGAAAAAAAGGAAAAAATAAGGAAAAAAGAGAAAAAAAGAAAAAAAAGAAAAAAGAAAAAAAAGGAAAAGAAAGAAAAAAAATTAAGTTGACTTTACTTGCAAATTAATTTTTTACATGCTAAAAATAATGTAGTTTATACAAAGACTAGTCTTTCTTGATCTACATAAAAATCTTGTGCGAAAAAGTTGCCTTAATTTGTGGTGTTCTATTTAAACAAATAAAACATTTTTCATCTAAACGTTGGTCAATCTGCCCAATAGATTACAATTGTTAAAGGAAAAGTAAATTTTACATAAATACTGCTTGTTAAGGAAAAAATGCACAATGTCTTTTTCCTGTTTTTCTTTTTTCTATCTGTGGCTCTCTGCTCTTTATTCACTGTCTCACAATCTGTTAAGGTAACTGTTAGAATGACATGTACTAATCTGGGGTTGAAGTTCATGTTTTTTTCTGAGCATAATTGTTTTTGTACATCTTTATTCTCAAATTAAAGCATAAATGCAAAGACACAGGCAGAACATGCACAAATGTTGCAAAATTAAACAACCCAGATTTCAACTGCAGCACTTATATTAAATATTGTTCTTAGCTGTTTCTGATGTTATGGACCAAACTGGACCTTTGGTTTAAACGCTTTTATGACGGACGTCTCAGTTTTCTCAGCGGCTCTGCAGTGACTTGCATCAACAATTTATAAAATCCTCCAGACTGTGATCGATACGTCTGAAGTGCAGCTCTCATCAATGGCATTATTTCTCACAAAAGCAGTAAAAGGTGCCAAAGGTAATGTAGCTTTTTATGCACTTATAGGCTCCTGCCTCTTGTTCTCTACAATTCAGAGAGCAAAGATAACATATTACTGGCTAGCTCCCTGAGGACCAGAAGAGTTGCCTTAGAAACAAAGACCTCCTAGGGAAACATATCACACATGCCCACCTTCATCACTGCTCCTTCACTCATGTGTCATCTATATCCATAATTATTACAGCTTTAGAATTCTCTCATTTTGTAAGCTCGGGTATTTATTATTCGTTACATCAGTTCATTAGTGGCAGCCTGTTTTATAACTTTTTGTTCATACAAGTCTTTGATTTCATGGGGCAGCAGGGGAATTTGCATTGATCTGTCTACACTGATACAAATATTGTGCTTGATCTACTTAAAAAAATTAAGGCAACTTTTTGCATGAGATTATTATGTAGATCAAGAAAGACTAGTCTTTGTATAAACGACTTAATTTTTTGTATGTAAATAATACATTTTGCAAGTACAGTCAACTTAATTGTGTTAAGTTTACTTTATATATCAAAATTAAGTTCATTTTAAAAAAGAAAAAAAAAGAAAAAAGAAGAAGAAAAAAAAGGGAAAAAAAGAGAGAAAAAGGAAAAAAATAAGAAAAAAAGAGAAAAAAAGAAAAAAAGAAAAAAAAGAAAAAAAGGAAAAAAAGAAAGAAAAAAAGATTACCGGTAAATTGAATTACTTGCAAAAATTAAGTTGACTTTACTTGCAAATGAATTTTGTACATACTAAAAATGATGTAGTTTATACAAAGACTAGTCTTTCTTGATTTACATAAAAATCTCATGCGAAAAAGTTGCCTTAATTTGTGATGTTCTATTTAAACAAATAAAGCATTTTTCATCTAAACGTTGGTCAATCTGCCCAATAGATTACAATTGTTAAAGAAAAAGTAAATTTTACATAAATACTGCTTGTTAAGGAAAAAATGCACCATGTCTTGTTTTTAAAACAAATGCAGATAAGTTCAAAACTAGATGTATTCCTGTACAGCAACAAACTTCATTTTTAATTGTTAATATCACAGATTTAAATATGTTATATTTACATGCGCTTAGATTGATTTTTTCAGTGTACAGATGCATGTTTGGAATAACGATACCAAGAAAATCAGCATTCAAAAATCAGATATTATAACATTTTCAAACAAGTCACACTTCAGCTGTTAATAAACTAAAACGGTAGTAATCACTCGACCTAACCAGCATCACGTAGCGATTAACAAATGTTCAATAGCTTTGGTGGTCTGCTACACAAAATGAATACATTTTCCACTGTAGATTTATAATTGGGACATGACGTGTGTTTTCCGTTCTTTGCAGTGACATCTTGAGGCAATTATGTCACTTTCTCACTGCAGACAGAAAAAGCTGTACTGCCCACTGACCCCGGAGGGCTCGTGTTGGTTTATATACCTCAGGATTTTCGCTCAGTAAACACAAGTGTCACCTCTCTGGTACTGTTGAGACATTATGCTTGTCGTTTTCACATTCAGCTTACTTACCACTGCTGCTTGGTCTGTTTAGGGGAAAAAATGTGGATATTTTTAGGCAAAAACTTTCTCCGTACAACTTCGTCCATCTCATAAACGTACAAGTTTTAACCCTTGTACGGTGTTTGGGTCAAAATGACCTAATTCTCCTGTTCCTTCTTTCCTCCTGCTCTCATCCTTCCTTCCTTCCTCCTGCTCTCTCCTCTCCTTCCTTCCTTCCCTTCTTCCTTCCTTCCTCCTTCTCTTCCTTCCTTCCTTCCTTCCTTCCTTCCTTCCTTCCTTCCTTCATTGATTCCTTCCTTCCTTCCTTCCTTCCTTCCTTCTTTCCTTCATTGATTCCTTCCTTCCTTCCTTCCTTCCTTCCTTCTTCCTTCCTTCCTTCCTCCTTCCTTCCTTCCTTCCTTCATTGATTCCTTCATTGATTCCTTCATTCCTTCCATCTGCTCTCTCCTTCCTTCTCCCCTTCCTCTTTTCTCCCTCCTTCCTTCCTTCCTTCCTCTTTTCTCCCTTCCTTCCTTCTTTTCTTTCTCCCTTCCTTCCTTCCTTCCTCTCCTTCCTTCCTTCCTTCCTTCCTTCCTTCCTTCCTTTCCTTCTTTCTTTCTTTCTTTCTTTTTCTTTCTTTCTTTCTTTTTTCTTTCTTTCTTTCTTTCTTTCTTTCTTCTTTCCTTCTTCCTTCCTTCCTTCCTTCCTTCCTTCCTTCCTTCCTTCCTTCCTTCCTTCCTTCCTTCCTTCCTTCCTTCCTTCCTTCCTTCCTTCTTCTCTTCCTCCTTCCTTCATTGATTCCTTCCTTCCTTCCTTCCTTCCTTCCTTCCTTCCTTCCTTCCTTCCTTCCTTCTTTCCTTCATTGATTCCTTCCTTCCTTCCTTCCTTCTTTCCTTCATTGATTCCTTCCTTCCTTCCTTCCTTCTGCTCTCTCCTTCCTTCTCCCCTTCCTCTTTTCTCCCTTCCTTCCTTCCTTCCTTCCTTCCTTCCTTCCTTCCTTCCTTCCTTCCTTCCTTCCTCTTTTCTCCCTTCCTTCCTTCCTCTTTTCTCCCTTCCTTCCTTCTTTCCTTCCGTCCTTCCTTCCTTCCTTCCTTCCTTCCTTCCTTCCTTCCTTCCTTCCTTCCTTCCTTCCTTCCTTCCTTCCTTCCTTCCTTCTTTCCTTCATTGATTCCTTCCTTCCTTCCTTCCTTCCTTCCTTCCTTCCTTCTTTCCTTCATTGATTCCTTCCTTCCTTCCTTCTTTCCTTCATTGATTCCTTCCTTCCTTCCTCTTTTCTCCCTTCCTTCCTTCTGCTCTCTCCTTCCTTCTCCCCTTCCTCTTTTCTCCCTTCCTTCCTTCCTTTCTTCCTTCCTTCCTTCCTTCCTTCCTTCCTTCCTTCCTTCCTTCCTTCCTTCCTTCCTTCCTTCCTTCCTTCCTTCCTTCCTTCCTTCCTTCCTTCCTTCCTTCCTTCCTTCCTTCCTTCATTGATTCCTTCCTTCCTTCCTTCCTTCCTTCCTTCCTTCCTTCCTTCCTTCCTTCCTTCCTTCCTTCCTTCCTTCCTTCTTTCCTTCTTTGATTCCTTCCTTCCTTCTGCTCTCTCCTTCCTTCTCCCCTTCCTCTTTTCTCCCTTCCTCCCTTCCTTCCTTCCTTCCTTCCTTCCTCTTTTCTCCCTTCCTTCCTTCTTTTCTTTCTCCCTTCCTTCCTTCCTTCCTTCCTTCCTTCCTTCCTTCCTTCCTTCCTTCCTTCCTTCCTTCCTTCCTTCCTTCCTTCCTTCCTTCCTTCCTCCCTTCCTTCCTTCCTTCCTTCTTTCCTTCATTGATTCCTTCCTTCCTTCTGCTCTCTCCTTCCTTCTCCCCTTCCTCTTTTCTCCCTTCCTTCCTTCCTTCCTTCCTTCCTTCCTTCATCCCTCCCTCCCGCTCTCTCCTTCCTTCCTTTCTTCCTTCCTTCCTTCCTTCCTTCCTTCCTTCCTTCCTTCCTTCCTTCCTTCCTTCCTTTCTTCCTTCTCCCTTCCTTCCTTTCTTCCTTCCTTCCTTCCTTCCTTCCTTTCTTCCTTCTCCCTTCCTTCCTTTCTTCCTTCCTTCCTTCCTTCCTTCCTTCCTTCCTTCCTTCCTTCCTTCCTTCCTTCCTTCCTTCCTTCCTTCCTTCCTTCCTTCCTTCCTTCCTTCCTTCCTTCCTTCCTTCCTTCCTTTCTTCCTTCTCCCTTCCTTCCTTTCTTCCTTCCTTCCTTCCTTCCTTCCTTCCTTCCTTCCTTCCTTCCTTCCTTCCTTCCTTCCTTCTTTCTTCCCTTCCTTTTTCCTTCCTTCCTTCCTTCCTTCCTTCCTTCCTTCCTTCCTTCCTTCCTTCCTTCCTTCCTTCCTTCCTTCCTTCCTTCCTTCTTCTCTTCCTCCTTCCTTGACCCAAAGACAGCACAAGTTTTAAAGTGGACATGGCCTACTCCTCTGTTTTGGAGGTTTACTCAAGTGTTATCACAATGAATTCTTAACTTAAACATCATCCTAAACTAAAAAAAAAAGAGTCAATAGTTGTGGCTACATTCGGGAGCTCATATTGATTACTTCAAAAATAGATAAAAGGAAGAGTAGAACATTTGTGAGAGGGACGGCTTCAGGCTTTGCGTTGTGATGTATTCGGGCCAGCGATTGGGGAAATACAGACATGATACAAACATGTTCCACCTCTATCTGAGTTGCTTTTCCAGTCGTCTCAAACAGCGACAGCTTGTGATCTTTGATGACGCACTTCCTCCGGAGTAAAACTTGTAACTGGATTTCTGGACTTGAAACATAATTTCCCAAAGCTTTTGTGATCATAACTGGGTTTGTGAGTGCTGCGGTCTCTTACTGATGGAACAAAGAAGTTGTGGGGTTCATGACATCACTCACACAAAGCTGACAGAGATCCAACCGACGAGGACACACTTAAGAACCCTTCAACGTTTCGAAAAAACACTTGACAACATGTCCTTTGAGGAAGTTGTATTGATCATGATAATGTTCCTTTTTTTTCTTTTTTAAGTTAATTATAAACTATATTGGGGTGAAATGAGTGCACTGCTAATGTAGAAGTGCCCTAGATAAGACATGCATGGCAGGAAATAACCATCTGGAGGGTTTTATTCAACAAACAGTACACCAGTGCAGCACTTCCATGATTACAAATGCACCAAAAAATAAAATAAAATAAAATAAAATAAAAAATGCCTGTACACAAGCATATCTGAGACACCAGTCTGCATTTTCACAAATCTGAAGATGCTCTCAACCTGAGGCAACGACAACATCATATAAAAAATGATTTGAACATTTGGTCAACTTTAAATTCTTGGACAAAGTGTTTGCTTCCATAATCAACACTTTCACAGCTTTGCCAAAAACACTCAATTGTCCCTCTCAGCCGTAACGAACCATAAACACTGCAGCCCCGACCAACTGTCTTGTCAACACGAAATGCCAAATGCACTAAACCTTCCTGGGAGGAGCTGTATTCATTTGGAAACTTAGATTCTTTCCCTCATATCTACATTATTAAAACCTGGTCGATGATGTTTGAGTAAGTTAAACGTCTTCAAACATGTAGTTTCATGTGAAACCACTGACTGAGTCAATGAACGGCATTGGCTGATTATCATTTCCTGCCCTGTGATTCTTCCACCTACTAACTGATTGTTTGTCTAGTTTGAGTTTTCCATCATAAGAATGGATATTTAGGGTCATTTGTTGTTGGTTGGTTTGGTTTTTTTAAGCATGAAAATGATGGGTGACTCTTTTTTTGTAATTCAAAGTTTTTATTATTTTTTCATTATTGCAACACACAAAACGAACATCAAACACAACAGACATCATGGAGGTCAAAAATAGCAAAAAAAATAAAAATGATATTAATAGAAGAAATAAAAAAAATACAAATAAAATAAAAAGTAAATTTGAAAAATAAATTAACTAAAATTAAGACAGGCAGGTAAGTAAGTCAAATTAACACATCTGTCTACCAAAAGTATTCAATTTTTCTTTTACCATATAATTTTCACAGTTTAATCTTCCCAGCATCTTCTCACACGCCACTGTCTCCATCATCTGTGTTTTCCACATACTCAGTGTGGGGGCTTGTGGTTCCTTCCAACACCTCAGAATAGTCCGTGCACATGTTATTAGGCCAGTTTTTAATATTCTGAAACAATATTTGTCCAACAGAGGTACCACCATTCTGTCTCCAAGGAGACATAGTCTTGGCGATCTGGGAAGTTCACAATTTAATGATTTACTCATACATTCTATAACTTTTTCCCATAAGGGGAGGATCTTAGAGCATTCCCATAATGCATGCATAAAAGTGCCCCTTTCTACCCCACACTTCCGTGATGGGTGACTCTTATTAGATTTAACATGTTTCAAACTTGTTTTTGTTTCATGAAGTACTAGTAATTTAGTGTTAATAAGGTATTTTTCCAAGCAAAGGGACACAAATGTGCTCATGAATGATCAAAAGTAAATGTCAAATTAAAATGCAGATAAATAAGACAGTTAACACAGTTCACACCCCTAGGCAATCAAAAGTGTTTTACAGCATAAATAAAGATAAGAAAATAGATTAAATAGATTGAAAGTTATGTTAAATCCTGAAATTGATGCAATTTCTTTGTGAAATCACGTGGTTTCATCAGATCGCAGAATCAACAGCTCTTAACCAGTTCAGAGGGAAAGGCGGGTGAAAAGTCGTGTCTTAGGTGTGGATGTAAACTGTGTTGGATGTTTTCTGGGCGCTTATAGCAAAGTTTAGCAACAAAAATAGTTTTTACAGCAGGAACAATCAGTAGATTTATCTCCATTGACCTAAGATATCTTACTGCTGAACGTTGCCTAAGAGGTAGTTGGCTTCCTCCCCCTTCGGTGATTTACTAACGTTGAAATCAAATGCTATAATTCACTGGCAGCCAATGTGAAGTCTTCAGTAGTGATGTGATCTTTGTCTTTGCCAACAATCTGATGCAGTTTGATGTGTAGCTGTTTGATAGTCTGTAGATTTAGTAGTTGCCGTTACACAACCGTTCAAGGTGAGATTGATGTCCATAAACACACCAAGGTTTTTATCATCATCATCGTCATCCTTTGTCCTAAAGCTTTTTAGAATGAGGTGAGATCCAGCCCTTAGTCTGTTTCTCAAATGAGATCATTTCAGTCTTTTCTTAGTTCCAATGAGTTATGAGACAAGTTTTCTTGAGCTGAACAAAACTATTTTCAAAACGACCCTCTAAAGGCCGAGACACACCAACCCGATGGCCGACCGTCAGCAGAAAAGCAGTCGGTATTGGAGCGTACATTCTGCGCCTGCGCTAGGCATTATACATCTCCATAACTGCAGGTGGCGCTAATCTGTGAGTCAGCTGTCATCGGTCATTGTTTTCGATTCTGCTAAAAGTCAAGAAGGATCGAAAATACGATAGCTAAGAATGAAAATATACTGGCCTTCACAACACAGTTAAACACAATCCAAATCCAAACTGATGGGATAATAGAGTGTAGTCGAGCGTATGTGCCATCGCCCCAAAATGTTGAAAGAGCCATATTAGATCAAAAACACAAAAAACAAATATGTCTGGAGCTGCAAAAAAATCAAAGTCTTGTATAAGCCTTAGAATGAAGGCGACACATGCTGCATGTATCTATATTAGTTATAACTGGGTACTCGGCATTCAGGCAATGAATGCATTTTTATTTTTCTCTTTTTCCCTTTGGAAACAATCCCTTTGACCGGTTTGTTTACAACAGCCACATAGCTGGTAGAAACGCGTGGCTATGACGCAAAACTACTGAAGAGTATTAGGGCCAGGCAGGAGAAAGATAAAAATAATATTTTAGAAGAGGAAGATTTTTTTTTGTCGAGAAAAAATTCAAAATGTCGAGATTAATGTTGAAGTACAATTTCGAGAAAAAAGTCGAGAAAAAAGTAAAAATTTGGTGAATAAAGTTGAAATGTTGAGAAAAAAGGCGAAATTTCGACTTTATTCTTGAAATTGTATTTAAACATTATTCTCGCCATTTCGACTTTTTTCTCACCATTTCGACTTTTTTCTCGAAATTGTATTTCAACATTAATCTCGACATTTCGACTTTTTTCTCAACTTTCCGACTTTTTTCTCAAAGTGCACAATAAAAAAAAATATTCCCGTCCCAAATATTTTTTCTCCTGCATGGCCCTGATACTCTTCCGTATAAATCTTCGTTAACAGAAATGTTAAAATTTTGTATTTAATCTACACATTTTTACAGCATTGGAAAACATTAAGAATGTTTGTGTCATGTTTGTCCTCCTATAGAAGCCACATGAAAACAAAAAATATATCTCCCTCCCCCATCTATTTCCATTTTCAAACATTTTTGAAAAAGCTCTAGAGTCGCGGGTTGCCGACCCCCGATCTAGTACGTTAACCATCGTCATTTCGGGTGAATTCTGATTCGCTAGCCAAGGGCTAGCACTAAAACCAATCAGATTTGTCATAGCGGCTGAAGGCTAGTGGCCTATTCTACATGTCAAATGGGCCAAAATGAACGCTGATTCAGACTCAGACGCCGACAGACGTCTGCACGTCTGCACGTCTGCACGACTGCACGACTGCACGACTGCTGCAAGTCTACACGACAGCACGACTGCAGGCCTGCACGACTGCACGTCTGCACGTCTGCACGACTGCACATCTGCACGACTGCACGACTGCACGTCTACACGACTGCACGTCTGCACGACTGCACGAATGCACGTCTACACGTCTACACGACTGCACGTCTGCACGTCTACACGACTGCACGTCTGCACGACTGCACGAATGCACGTCTACACGTCTACACGACTGCACGTCTGCACGACTGCACGAATGCACGTCTACACGTCTACACGACTGAACGTCTGCACGACTGCACGTCTGCACGACTGCACGTCTACACGACTGCACAAATGCACGACTGCACAAATGCACGTCTACACGTCTACACGTCTACACGACTGCACGACCGCACGACCGCACGACCGCACGACCGCACGACCGCACGACCGCACGTCTGCACGTCTGCACGTCTGCACGACTGCACGACTGCACGTCTACACGTCTTCACGACCGCACGACCGCACGTCTGCACGACCGCACGTCCGCACGTCCGCACGACTGCACGACTGCACGACTGCACGACTGCACGACTGCACGTCTGCACGACTGCACGACCGCACGACCGCACGTCTGCACGACCGCACGTCCGCACGACTGCACGTCCGCACGACCGCACGACTGCACGTCTGCACGACTGCACGACTGCACGACCGCACGTCCGCACGACTGCACGTCTGCACGACTTCACGTCTGCACGTCTGCACGACTGCACGACTGCACGTCTGCACGTCTGCACGACTGCACGACTGCACGTCTGCACGTCTGCACGACTGCACGACTGCACGTCTGCACGTCTGCACGACTGCACGACTGCACGACTGCACGACTGCACGACTGCACGTCTGCACGTCTGCACGACTGCACGTCCGCACGACCGCACGACCGCACGTCTGCACGACTGCACGACTGCACGACCGCACGTCTGCACGACTGCACGTCTGCACGACTTCACGTCTGCACGTCTGCACGACTGCACGTCTGCACGTCTGCACGACTGCACGACTGCACGTCTGCACGTCTGCACGACTGCACGACTGCACGTCTGCACGTCTGCACGACTGCACGACTGCACGACTGCACGACTGCACGACTGCACGACTGCACGTCTGCACGTCTGCACGACTGCACGACTGCACGTCTGCACGACTTCACGTCTGCACGTCGGCGTCCGACAGCCTATTATCGGGTTGGTGTGTCCCGGCCTTAACTATTCTAAAAAAGAAAGAAAAAATTGTTTCCAAAATTTGCGTGAGAAAAAGCTGGGGTCACTACACAGGCCACAGGGAGAAAAGAGAGTGAGAGAAAGATAAAAAAAAAAAAAAACTTGTCGGGTTACAGCCTATGAAGTGTCAGGGACAGCAGGTGCTGACAGTGAAGTCGATGACTCCTGCAGCACCTGGACCGCAGGCTGAAAGGAAAGAAAGAGAGGCAGAGTTACTACACCTGCGAAGGAAAAGGTTAATTGTAACTAAGAATACTTATGACTCTTTGCATTTTCTATCATTTGCCAAGAGCCCATCTTAAAGTTCTCTGACCTTTTGTTTGCCACTTAATGAAAGCCATGTAATAAATTACAGCCTGACACACCTCGTCCTTCCCTCCCACTCTGACTTGTGTATTTACTGGTGCTGAAAGTCTGTGTACCATCTCTTCTTCTTCACTCTTTTTTTTTTTCCTCTGCGCTGGTGTTTCTCCCCGGCTTTTATGGTCCCTGGGCCTGCATTAATAACACTGACACTCCATAAGGGGGGAGATAAAGGAAAATGAAGATGGGAACCAGAGTCTCTCAATATGTGCACTTCATCATATACCAGACAGCCTCTGGAACAAGAGGATGGAGATGTCAGAAGGGAGGAAAGAAGAGAGGGAGGCGGCGAAGGAGACGGAGAGAAAGAGAGAGCGAGGGAGATGGGCGAGGTCAAAATCTGGGTGGCTGCAGTCAATGGAGGATTGGGGGCCGAGAAGCTGACTGGATTACTGTGAGAAAAGCACGGAAAAAGAACACGTGTTAACAGTAAACATGAAGAAAAGAGGCAGCGGATTTAAAAGACACACATGCGTGTGTTCTCATTTAACAGTGAAAATGTAAAAATTAAATTTTTATCTTCACCTTACTTTGACATCAGTGATTTCTGTATAATTGGTACCATCTCCACACTGTCAACAGATGGTGGTAACGATAATGATGGTGCACTGTTAACAGACTTAAAAATAAACTCTAGGCAAAGCTTTTCCTCACCTTCTAGTGACTTCAGCAGAACTGCATTCATTAGATATGCAGCTACACTTTTAGATGCATTGCCTATGCGCTTATACACTTGCCAAGTAGGCTCTAATTTAAATATATACAGTTTATATGTTTAGGATCTTCTCTTACAGTGGTACTCAAAAGTTTGAGATTGTTCGATAAGGAAATATCTGTAAACATCTTTATGCAAATAATATGTTTGTCAAAGTATAACATTTTCTGAGCAACAAAGACTTTTGAGGACTTAAAAAAAAAAAAAAACTCTGGGGAATTTGGACTCCGAAGGAATCAAACGTCAGAGAGATTGTGCATGAACAGAGGCCATTCAAACGCAATGTTGGCCTCATCAGAGATTCATCAAGAGTGATTCATGTGATCATCTCCAAGGTCACAGAGGGAACCAGCAATACCTCTAAGCAGCCCTTTCTGACCTATTTTTTCCTTTATGTGAGTGGAAAAATAAAATATTAGATAGCTTATATAAGGTTTAATATTCTATGCTAGTCATTTATGGCTCTTGATGACCTGACAGGAGAGCATATGAGGCGTTATTCTCATCTACAAGCCCACGTAAGCAGCTGTCAGATATTCTTGTCTTGCTACTTTTCCAGAACCTGCTGTAAATCTCAGTCTTAATGTTTAAATGAGACAATCTGCCTCGTTAGTCACTCTCCTGTCATTGGCCTTGTTGTAAAGATGTGAAGTAAATCAGATTCAATCCTTGGCAGAGTTTCTTTTTTCAGTCTTTCAATTTAGTCCAGAGGACATTTGTCCACAACAAGTTAAAGCGAATGTTCATGTTTACATCTTTAAGAGAACACTGAACAACAACGGTGTTCATGGTGGGAGGAAGCCATCGTTCTTCTAAATAATCAACGTGGATATCTGCACGTTGTTTTATATCAAAGACTAAATCGAGGCTGTCTGATTCAAATGAAAGTGTGTCTAAACGCTGGACTGGTAGTGTGGAGGCCGTACGTGAGGAAACTTGATATGCTGGAGATGAAAATGCTTTGTTACAATACCGTATTTTCCACACTATAAGGCGCACTGCATTACAAGGCCCACCTTCAATGAATGACGCATTTAAAAACCTTTTTCCATATATAAGGTGCACCGCATTATAAGGCGCACTAAATATATGGTAAAATACCGTACTATAGTGGCTGGGGTTGAGTTACATATCTACCTGATGGAGCTGCACTACAGGAAATGCTACAAAATCCTACAGCAAATGCAAAAAAAAAAAAAGAAGAAAAGTACCGTATGTCAAACTTTATTAACAAAATAAAAACTAGCTTTGCTCCGTCTTGTCAAAGTCGCCATTATGCGAGTCAGCGTCGCTGCTGTTGTCTTGAACGTCTGTGACGATTCCTGACGTTTTTAGCGCCGTTACTTCGGCGACACCAACTACAGTAGCTACAATCCCCCTGACTACAGTAACAGAAATTACCGTAATGATCATATATAAGGCGCACTGCACTATAAGGCGCACTGCTGGTTTTTGAGAAAATTAAAGGCTTTTAGGTGCACGTTATAGTGCGGAAAATCAATAATAATCTGCCAAAATTGCTGTTGAGGTGCAGAACTACACAAATGCTACCGTAGATGTTTAGTTATTGTTGCACAAGAAAATTACACTAATTGTTGAAGTGTTACAATTAACAAATCCCGTGAAAGAGCAGGTTACTGTGTATAATATTTGTGTCTCATTTCTTTATGTTCACTTGTAGAACTTGTATCAAGGTTTCATGCTATACAGGAAGGGAACAATGATAACTTCCACGTGTAGTTCTGGCTACAAATATCCTGAGTCCTTAACTAAATGTTTCAAGGGGCAACAGATCAACCACTGTCTTTTCTTCCTTTCCGTTCCCCATTTTCTCCATCATAGATTCTTTTTCAACTCTGTGTCTTTTTCTTCCATTTTTCCCTCCCACCGTAGTGTCACTCCTCTGATCGCTCTCATTAGTACTTAAACCTCCTTCTTTTAAACACTTGATGGTATCTCTGTTCAGTTTCTTGATCTTAATATATTTGAAACGCATGAATACAAGGCATTTAAGTTCCCTCTGCTTCAAAACGGCTCTGAAGTTAGCTGAACCTTAATAAGCCTCCCTCAATTCACCAATTCAAGTAAATCTTAAACATTTGTCTCCGGTATCGGAGCAGAGGACTACTCAGCTTTGTCTTTTACATTAAAACATTTTTTCTTTTCTTCTTTTTTGTTATTGTTTTCTTAAACCCACAGGTTTCTTATTCTGCACGGAGTAAAAAAGTAGTGTGCTATGAAAACTATTTCAGAAAATGTCATGTTTGGTTAAAGTGTATAAATGACTTAAAATAGCATCACTTTAAATATGACTTTATTGGGGTTAGGGTTATCAGAAAAAATGCCACTTATGTGGAAGTGACTTACGCATAGTAAATCATTAATTATGTTAGTCCTTGTGCAAAACCCACTGAGTTTCTTTCTTTTTCTTTCTTGTTTTGATGGATAGAGCATTTCACCAGTCACTAATCATGCATTTGTGAATTTTAAGTTTGATTCAGATTTATTCAGTAAAACTGTCGGTGTTGTTTTTGCAGACTAAGGGTGGGCTTCTCCTTTTCATCCTTTTGCTTTAAAAAAAGAGAAAAAGTTGAATATGACTCACTGGCGTCTTGATGGAAGACTAAAGAGCCATCTGTAATCGTCACCTATCAGGTACATCTCCATCTGATCTCCATCTCCGCCTCCATCTGATCAGGCTTGAGAGGCTGCGTTTAGAAACAGCTGGCATTTTCATCTCCCTCCTCTCCACGGGACCACAAAGCACATCTCCAGTAAATGTCCTTTTTTTCTTTCTTTTTAAGGAAAATAGCTGGCACTTTGTGCTTAGAAGTAGATTGTTTGTAACTCCAGCAGTAATTAACAGGCATAGAGACATAGTTAGAGCGAGAGGCAAATACAAAGACAGATCCTCAGTGGCTTTAATTGGAACAACATCTCAAACCATACCCAAGTGTCATTCCTCTCCCGTCAGCAACAGCCCCCTTTCTTTGTGCTTCTCTCTACTATTTTTTTTCTTCTATTTCTGCACTTGTTTGCTTGCCTTCAATTAGCACTGACCAATCAGCATCCCAATTAAGTATTTTTGTGACTTCTTCAAGCTGGTGAACCTTAGAGCTGCACCAATTAATGGGATATTATATGGGAGTGCAGGGTTCATCATCTCATCTCTTAGTCTTTATGGTGATGCATTTCTGTGCATCTTTCTGACCTTTACTGAGACATCATAGAAGACAAAGTAGCTGCTACAACAGTCTGTTTTCTTTTCTTTTTATCACCAAATATATCACAAACAAGTGCATTTAGCAAAATGGCCTTGACAGCCGATGTAAAAAGGTTTTCTCCAAACTACTTCCAGTCGAATCCTCCCTCTTTCTGGGGCTTCTTTTGTCAGCTGCGCTCTTTTACAAGCCGACAGAGGGGAAGCAATGAGTCAAGGCGGCCATGCGTGGCTCTTCTGCGCAGCTCTGTGAGCTTTGTTTGAGCTCGAGGATGCTCAATGAGACGCAAAGAGTGTCATTTCTCAGGCCTGTCCCACAGGCGCGCCGAGAGGGTGGAGAGGGGAAAATGGAAGTGTAACAAACAGACTGTTCAATTAGGGGCAGAACGGTGTGAAATTGCCTCCCAATGATAAGCTTCTATTATAGCCGCGGCGGTATGCCTGCCTGGCTGAGCATTTTTGTGTCACTATCTGTGAATGTATCTTTATGACAAAACAAACATGGATATCGCACACTGTGCAAAGTCGGGAAATCTTATAAATACAGTCATTAAGTCAGCATTGAAGAGCAGTCGCCAGCTTATCAGGTACCCCGAGCTGACACTAATGTGTCAGATGTGACGGTGTTGAAATCAATCGTATCTGCCGCATCATCTCAGCGTTCAGCATTTGTGAATTACACGACACTGTTTCCCTTGAATTGCTTACTCATGGTAACTGATTTGGGTTAATAAAAAAGATTGACATCAGCAAACAAGAGCACCTCACCGATTACCAGAGGTACGAGGGGAGACCGGGGACAGATGGACCTCATTAATTCTAACTTCTGTGTGTGCACAAAAATTCTATAAGAAAGGACAGTTTGTACAAGAATCTACAAACGGTCACTTCGCCAGCATCTTAATTTCATAGCAATCGACTACCTAATGTCTGACCAATGGTCATGGCTTCCCTTGAAATGTCACATCGATCCAGTTCACTATTTGTACACATAAAAGTTAAAATTGCCTTTGTAGTTGTCACTGGAATCATTTTTTTAGTCTTATCCGGGGTTAAAATTAACAGTTCATTCTGACTTTGCTACTAAACCTTAAGTTTAGACTAATGGAGGAGTGGAAAATGCTGCATTTATGTCATTTTGCTCCATATGAAAAGACGATACTTAATACTAGGGATGCCCCGATACCGATACTGGTATCGGTATCGGGGCCGATACTGCTCTCATATACTCGTACTCGCAAAAATTCTCCGATACCACGCACCGATACTTCATTGTTGTTGTAGTTACTGGTTAGCGCCACTAGGGGGAGATGTTGAGCCGCCCCGCGGTGAGTCTGCAGCCTGGCTGAGCAGCAGCAGCTGAGCTGCTGCTCTGTGGCTGTAGCCAGCTGTTCCATGTTTCAGTAAATTCTATTTTCCTTAATTATACAAACTGGACGGTTGATTATTACCCTTACTCACAGGGAACTTTATTAAACACTCCACGTAACTCACAGTACAACATAAACAATCCCATTGTTACATTCAGACTAGCCGCATTAGCCGTGTTAGCTGGTTATCCGCGTTAGCTGGTTAGCCGCATTAGCCAGTTAGCCGCTTTAGCCGTGCCGACAGCCCGCAGTCTGTCTTGCTTTTGTCGTTGTCCCTTATTTTGAAATATGTCCACACTGCTGACGTCCTGCTGCATTAATTATCACTATCTTATAAAATAAATATAATAAATAAAAATAAAACCTGTCTTCTAATTCATTGCATTTTTCATTGCATTTTTAGCCTAGTTATTTTTGTGGTAGAAGTATCGGATCGGTACTCGGTATCGGCGAGTACACAAATTAAAATACTCGTACTCGTACTCGTACTCGGTGTGAAAAAAATGGTATCGGGACATCCCTACTTAATACCATGGAATACTAGACCCCTAGGGTTGATTTCACTCTGGAATATTCCTTCAAGCACATTATTTACCCATAAATAGGATATTTATTAAACATTTAAATCAACATATAGAATACACTATTTAACCTCAATGGTGTATGAAAAGGGTATCTGTGATTATATGTGGATGTGTGATTGTGGATTCATGTTTGGGGAAAGAATAATTCAATAAATATTGTGTATATTTTCTTAATAATACTATAAATGAAACAAAAGCAAAAGTTACATATTGAAACATTTTGTATAACTTGTTGCCACTAGTTCTGGGTTCAGGGTTCGTTGCAACATTTGGATTTTTTCCATTCATAACAATAACATGAACCTTGTGTCCTTATCATCTTTAATTTATATTGGCAATTAGAGGACAGATATAAGTTTAATGTATGAAACAAAATCTAATCTACAGTAATTCAGTCTACCCAAACAAAAGCTGAAAGGTCTGATAGTCATAGATAGGATGTGTTTTATAATGTCTTTACTAAATGCGTCCATTCTTTCATTTTCATTCTATTTTTAACTATTCAGTTTTTTTTTCAATTAATTTTATAGTCTGACATTCATCTGAAAATCCCAACAACAGTTAGCCAGTTTTGTTCAGTTTAACCCTTTTGTGCATGATCTAGTAAAAAGGAAACAAAAAACAAGAAACAGTAAAACATAGTATTTCATATGCATATACTTCTAAAGTAAGGGAAAATAACAGCAATAGAAAAAGAGTCGACCAAGTGCTCGTTAGGCTGTAAAATGGTGTTCTTGGATCGGACGTTTGGATAGGACGTACGAAACGTAGACTGCGTGACCGCTTGGCGGAACACAAATACGCAATCAGAACTAGCAACAACGACTACCCTGTTGCCAGACAATTTTTAGCCAAGCATAATAGTAACGATTCCCTGTTACGCATCATTGGACTTGAACGGGTTGGCCCGATGACTAGAGGTGGTGACCGTTTGAAAAAGCTCAACCAGAGAGAGACTTTCTGGATCCATCGTCTAGATGCCCTAATGAGCCTGGTCTTAACGAAGATATTGATTTCATTTATTTCCTATGAATCTTGGTGTATAGGTGGTTTTGGTTTATATGTTTATTGTTACATCTGACTGTATAATGTAGCCTACTCCTTCCCTGTCATCGGTATAGTCTTGCTTGCTATGCAGCCTTCACCCTGTGGTCATGGCTACTGTAGCCGATTTTAATTATATGCCGTCCCTTGTCGGCTTGTGTCTAGTTCTTTCCTTTTTATTTTGGTTTCATATCGTGTAGTGTTTTTTTTCTTTTTCAGACCTGTCTGTTAGTGCTGGGCGATATATCGAGATTTTAATATATATCGATATATTTTCAAACACGATATGGTACGAGACAATATCGTTTATATCGATTTAAAAATTTTTTTTTTTTACATTTTTTTTTTTACATTTTTTTTAAAAAGGATTTTGATATAGCTTATTTTGTGACAAATTGACTTGAATTATTTATTTGAGATTTGCACAAATGTTTGTTATTTGCACAACTGTCAACCTCAGTGGAAAAGTCTGCCTGTTACTGTCTACATTGTATTAATTGCACAGTGTATTTTAATTTAATTGTTATGCAGGAAAGGGATATTTGTTTTATTTTATTCAAGAAGCATTTTTATTCTATATATGCAGGCAGTTTATTTTTATTTCATTTGTTTTATACATTTTGATATTGTGCAGACCTCTGTTAATAAAGGAACCTGTGTGACATTTGGCACGAGGCTTTGTATTAAAACTGACTGTTTTTTTAAGGGTTTGCCTCAGAAAAAAATGAAGCTAACAGAGATGCTATGCTATAATGCTTTGGGGGAAACCCCAATTAAGGCACAGAAAAAATATCGAGATATATATCAAGTATCGCCATTCAGCTAGAAAATATCGAGATATGACTTTTGGTCCATATCGCCCAGCCCTACTGTCTGTACACAGGTTGTAGACATGTTTTGCTCATATGTACGCGCTTTCTTTGTGTACTATATGGATGTTTTATTCCAATGATTATTGGTTGTGATGAGTGTAACTCCCCATACCACCTTAAAATGTTGCTTTATGGTTCACCTGTGTTTTCACCTTGATGAGTGATTGTTTTCACCTGTGTTCATCACCACACCTGTGGTTATTTGTATGGGTTCCTTTCCTCTGTATTGCTTTAGCCCTGATGAAGGCCAGATAGGCCGAAAACATGTTGGCAGCCCTCTTCTTTTTTATCTTTTTATCCACCTTGTCTCCAGTGCCTGGATCTTTAGCTTCTATTTTTCCACAAGGGAAAATAACAATTCAATTTTTTCATATTTTTAACATGCAGTCTTTTAATTAATTGATTAATGAATTATAATCATCTCAAAGTTGTTTTTTTTTTATTTCCTCCCTTATCAGAATCAAAAAGTCCACTGTTGTCCACTGAAGTGGCCAATGTGCAACTGAAGCATCTAGAGTAGAATCATGTGCCAGCAGACAATTCTGGAGAAACTCTCCTCTAGAGACCGCTGTGCATCAAAGGGTTCGAATTCCGAGTAGGTACATTTGAAATATTACATAAAAACAGAAAAAAAAAAACTGCAACATTTCCATTAGAGAAGCTTGATTCTTGGGAGTGGTGTTTTAATTATTTAAAGCCAATTAAAAAGATAACAGTGGTTTTTATGGCTTCCTCACTGTCCCTGAGCCAAACTCGACTTGTCTCTGACATTATGGATGCGTAGGCCTGCAGCCTCTCCTCCAAGCTCATATATCAGTGGCTAAAGGTTAAGAAACAGAGCTCCTCTCTGCCGATGAGCTCAGGAAAGGGCATGTGATCGCGCAGCGTTTTCTTTTTTCCCTCACAATAAAGAGGCGAAAATCGAGTATTGAAACTTGGCAGAGAAGCAAAGTTTCAACATTTGATTTGAACACCTCTGCAAGTATTTCTGCCTTTAGATGAACAGGTTGATTACAACGGACTGTGTCTGTAAAACATGAGAGCTGAGATAATTCCTCTGGTCTCTCTTGAATGAAGCCAGTAATAACACGATTTATTATTGTTTTATCGCTACCACCATCACTATTTGTTTGGCAAATTACCTCAAATGCATTCATGTATGTTCATATTTAGCGTCTTTTCGGGTCCACGTCGTACATCAACAGTCACTGATGGTCCAGTATTTGATTTAGAAATGTGATGTGATGTGCAGACGTGAGACAAAATCAAAATGTAAGTTGGACAGGAGCATAAAATGAGCATGCCTAAAACCAAGTGGGCCACATAACTGTCAGTGCTAGCAACAGTGTGCCAGTGACTAAATCTGTTACGTTTGAACAAATAATACAGCAAGTACCTGTACACTGTGTTAGAAAAAGAAACCAGCTGAATCAAAGGGTATCCGGATGATTTATGAGCCAAATCTTGGTCCAACTACATCATATATAAGCTATGCGACGCTGCCCAACCACACCACAAACAGAACAAAGATTCTTGTTTTTTTATTTGTATGACATTGTTTCCATACTGATGTACAAATGTCCTCATACATTACACAAAGCAATCAAAGGATGAATCAATAGATGATAAACGCGCTGATAAATCAGCTTCATCCAAGATGTAACTTGTCCCTTTGCTGAAATTTGGCGTTAAAGCAGCCACACAATAGCTGTCTCTTGACGTTGACACTCACTTACGTGCAGTACTCGAGTTGTAAAAAAAAATCAGGGGGGATGGTGGATTTGATCATATGGGGACAGATAATTTGTGCTGATTACAAATAATAATATATTACAAATAATAGCACTGACCAAAACACCTGCAGAAATACTGCAGAAAAAACTACTACAGCAGTTAAATGCAGGCTTCTGTAAGCTTTAAATATCAACTGGGCTTACATCAAATACATCAAAACACAAAAATAAGAACAGTTTTCTGAACTTATCAATATGACTGTCCTTCACAGGATAAGTAAAATGGATCACTGCAAAAACTCAAGATCTTAACAAGAATATTTGTCTTATTTCTAGTTAAAATGTCTCATTTTAGTACAAAAAGTCTCATTACACTTAAAACAAGACTCATCCCTGAAAAAAACAACAATTTTCACCTGTTTCAAGTAGATTTTCACTTGAAATAAGTAGAAAAATCTGCATGTGGAACAAGATTTTTTTGCTTGTAATAAGAAGATAAATCTTGTTCCACTGGCAGATTTTTCTACTTATTTCAAGTGAAAATTTACCTGAAACAGGTGAAAATTGTCACATTGTTCTGGTGTTATTTTTCTGGTGTTATTTTTCTGTTGATGACTCTAAATGTTGAAATAGCAGTAAAACCACATTCATTGATGAAATGACATAAGGGATGGAAAGGCAGGATGGCAGTTTTACAGGGGGGATGATTTTGACCATTTTTATTTCAGGGGGGGATGCCATCCCCCCTCATCCCCCCTCATCCCCCCTCAACTCCAGTACTGCTTACGTGTGCAGCTGTGGTGGTGGTTGAACGGCTTTGACCTGAGTCTTATCTACAAATCTAACGGGGTCAATGTGCAGTATCCCCAGTCAGTTAAAGTCCTGTAGGGACTTTGGCTCCGCTGCCCACCACTAGAGCCTAACATCATCTGCCAGAACTTAGAGAAAGAATAATTACATTTTTATGGATGGCTTTATTGAGCAAGGGAGAGAAGCTGTCCCACTAACAATGCCATGCAGGTATGATGTTTAAATCCCTATCCTGCTGAAATCAGCAGACCATACCATTGCTATTTTTCCTCAAGCAGGTTCCTGACAATGAAAAATGTCTGTATCCTCAAGTTCAGACTGAGGTGTGTGTGTGTGTGCGTACTGTGTATGTATGCAGTTATGTATGAAGGAGAAAAATGGAAACAGCGTCGGAGGTGGTGGTGGCTGTAGATAAATATCATCCCTGTGTATGTATGGGCCTAAGCATATTGTTTAAAGAGTGTACGGCTGCTTGCTATTGAGTAAAGTCCTTGCAAAGTGAATTTGTTCAGTTAGTGGGCTTTCCGCCTCTGTTACCCTTGATCAGTAGTATGAGGTGACTGGAGGGGTCCCTGCACAGTGGGTTCATTCCCCCACCAGCTGGCCCTTTCAACTCCCACCACTTCCAGCGCTGCACACGCATGTGTGTATTTATCTGTATTTTTCTCAGATACGCATTACCATGCGCACCCATCGCACCACACCAGACAGGCGCCTCGCAGATGTGGAGGAAAGGGCAATGCTCCCCACAGCTATTCTGCAGCCACTCGATTTGAGAAGAAGTTATAAGATTTATGGCTGACAGGCTCTGAGTATTTCTTTTTATGCATTCCCTCCTCATCTTTCTCCTTTTTCTTTGTTTGCCTTACGTTCGTTGATCATGCTGACATAAACTGAAAAAGCTAATTGTGGTGTTCAGGGTCTTTTGTCGGTCTTCATTGGTGTCCTGATTGAAGTCCCACTGGAAACACCGCAACCTCCACGTAGTACTACAGAGGAATAATCTAAGAAATCATTTAACGATGCATTTAATGCTAATGGAAACATATAAGCATCGTAGCAGTTGAAGGCTAAAGGATGAAGAGTTTTTTTGTTGATGAACAACCTTTTTCCCACTCTCTCTGTGCAGGATTGCCAGCTGGAGCAGGTGTTGTTACACATGATGAACATAAAAGACCAGCATGTTACTGTGAAAGAGAAGCCTGATTCAATTAAAAACTCTAACGCCTGAGATGAAAAAAGGTACAAAGGTATAGAAAAGTGAAATAATTCATACATTTAGATTCAATGTGTAGGCGTTTTGAAAAAATCTGGAGAGTTTTGTGACTTCTCTTGGGAAGTTTTAATTAATCAGTTTTAATTTAAAGGAGCGTGAGGCTCCTTTTAAGAAATGAGACTCTATAGCGCCACCCTTCGCCACGACGGACGTCGGGGGTACTGCAGCCAACAGCGAAGCCGGTACGGGAGAACGGGGAGAACGCGCATGCAGCGTTATTTGACGTCACATCAGCAGGACAGCGCGGGAAACTCGGCCCCAGCACTGCAGCACATTTTGCAGCAAACAGCCTGTTCAAGGCAAAGGAGAGATACACTAGAGGGCTCATTCGTTTTGGTTTGGAACGCTTCATCTGACATTATTTCTAGAAAACTTAAAACGTATACAAATTTTTTTCATAAATCCTGCCTCAATCCTGCCTCAAGCTCCTTTAATGCTCTAAAAATATGTTTTCAAGGATGGAGATGTTAAGTTTGTAAGTTTTTTTTAACTTATTTTACATGTTAACTCATTGATTGTTTTGGTTTAAGCACCAAAAAAGTAAAGGGCTCCTACAAATCCTTATTTACAATGTTGTCTGGTTTCCACGTCCACTGGAGTTTTTGTTTGCCCGTAACAATTGAAATGTAAGTATTCATATTATAAAATTCCCAGTTTTTTTTTTCAGGTTCTGTGATGGCAGTTGACAGTCGTGACCAACCTAAGTTGTCATGGTAACAGTACCGTAGCTGAGCTTCAAACTGCCCCGGACGTTTTATCGGACCTGTCTGTCCACAAACTCTTCTTCTACTCAGAGCAATTCTGCTGAGGCTGCGTTGATTCCAGTCAGCTTTGCTGCAACGCTTGTTCGACATCGTCACTGTGTGTCACATGCTGAGAGACGCAAAAAAGACTCGAGAAAGACCCACGACCCACGAAGAGATTGTTCAGTAGAAATCTCTCTGTCATTTCCAAACACGTTTCTGAGCAGCCTGTTTTTTCTCCTCTTTTTTAATTAATTTGAATTAGGGCTGGCACAGCTGAGCATAAGTGCATATCTAATACTTATTATTTTTATTTTCATTTTTTGTTGGTTTCCTCCGTGGGTACTATTTTGCCTATAATTTCGTATTATAATGAAGTACATTGTTTTACTTTATCATTAGGTGCAGAAAGACAAAGTAATTTGATGAAAACCTAGTTGGACCACATGCAGGGGGGAAGCGGGTCACGCGTCTGCAGCAGTGTGAGCAGCTAATCACACATTGCAATCACTCGGTAATAAAGGCAATATTCCATATTCTTATTACCAGTCAGATGATAAGGGTGACTCAAGGGCAATAAAACGACACAGTAGATGATTATGATATGATCTATGAATTGAAATTCGAGACCTATTTTTTTGCTGCAAACGAGACGGAGGACTGGAACATCGTGGGTCCAGCCCCTCTGGAGCTGCAAGTTACACAAATGACTGACCATTCCTGCCTCATCATCTGCTATTTCTACCCATTTACCTCCCACAACTTTTTTCCCCTGCGTTGACTTTTGGGCTGTAATTGCGCCTCAGGCACTACGAAGCTGCAGCTCTCAGGAGCATGAATTCATGAATACGTGACGAAAGACAGGAAACCATGCACTCGGGTGCACGAAAAAAAAAGACGGACAAATTCTTGAGCTTCACCGACACAAAAACAACATCGTTCTAGTTGCAGAGAAAACGCAAATCAACCAGAGTCATTTGAATGTATCACAGAATTCAGCAGCTGAACTCCCGAGGTTCCTCAATCTCAATTCAGCTGTAGTCGGTCAGGTGTTGTCTGGGCTCTACCGCCTCTGAATATAAAGCATAACGGTGACTCTGTTTTACCAAACGCCACAAATATTATGGGCTCAGTATTGCATATAAACCGCAGTACATACGTGGCTTCTACTGTATGTACAGGCCATTGATCAGGTACGGTGATTTGAATAAAATTAGATGTGTCAAACATGGATAAGCAGCCCTGAACGATAAATATTAGATAGCATGTATGGTGCAAGAACAACTCACCCTGACAAGCAGAGGTAGCAATGCTCCTAGACTACATTATAACCCCGATCAGACGCTGCCTGTTTCCACCACATTGACACTCCTACATTACCTATTCAGAGCCTATTCCACCAGACTGTCATGGGACTCATTACTCCATTGCTTTGTGAGGCTGCAGGCAGTCACACGGCCGTGTGGTGGGCCAGAGAAAGAAGGTGTACGCTGACCCGGGCCACAGGCGCTGACATGGGGTGTCTATCAACGCACTCGTAGAGTACACAGGGTTTGACTGCGCTGAGGGAGGTTTAAAGGCAAAAACAGCGGCCCAGACAGTCCACCAACTGTTCACGGCCGCCCTGCAGTCCACGCCAGCTGCCTGTGTGTAGGAGAGACGGTGTGGTGTGAGGGTGCAGCACCAGTGAGGAAATTCAAGGGAAATAGAAATCTTTCAATCATAAGACTCCTGTTTGTTTTTTAAATCTTAATGCAATACTTTTATGTCCACAGACGGATGGCTGTGATCATTAATCAAGATTTGATTCAATCCGATTCGATTCGATTCCGGTATTGATTTGGGTTTGTGTTATTAAAACTGTTTTTTGAGCTGTTGCATGAATTAAATGACTGTAGTTATGCAAAATATTACTATTAGTATTATATTCAGATTAAACAGCAAGTATTGGCAGCTAATGATGCTGTAAGGACCAATCAGCTCCCAGAATGCTGGTATAACTGCTTTCAGAAACATCGTGGGTCAGAATTACCAAACAGATCCATTTTGTAACCCCAAGACAGTATATAAAGTAATGAAATATAGACAATTTATGCAATTATAACCTAACACTTAAAGGTATTCTATGCAACAAATCCCTGATTTTGGAAAGCTAGCGAGATTTGAAAGAGGCACCTGCTTTGCTGGTCCTGCTTCCTGGCTTCGGCCTCCGCTCCCCCTCTTTCCCCCCCTACACGATTCATACGTACATAGGCGAAGGGCGGGGGGTCCGGGTCGTGGGGGGCACTGTCCCGCGGGGCCCGGCACTCCCCGCCTCACGGTTTTAACAGCAAAATAGACACTGCACATTCAACACTTAATAAATACATTTGACAAGGACACGTAGTTCGGGAGGGGGGGGGTCGGTGTCAATCGATACTTGGCCCTCCCCCCTCCCTGTTTTTATGGCATTAATCACACGCACTCAACACCAGGGGCGGGAGGGGGTCCCACATCACCCGCGTTCCCTCACTGACCTGGGACGGGTGGGTCGGGTTACCCGGGCCTGGCGGGGCCCGCCGTGCAGCCTGGGGTGCCTTCTGGCGGTGCTGGACCCCCCCGGGGAGGGGGAAACGGTGCGTGATTGTATGTCTGTGTCGGTGAGAATGCGGTATGGAAGGGTCCTGCCATGGAGGATTTGAGCCTCCATTGGCAGGACATCAAAACTTAATAATTTATTAATATTATATTATACAAAGATGGTTATTATTATTATTATTATTATTATTATTATTATTATTATTATTATTATTAGTATTATTATTAGTATTATTATTATGTATAGTATATTATATTATTATTAGTATAGGTATCTGATAGGTGAATGGATGAATGAATGGGATGCCTGGGTCTGGGGCCCTCCGTTGTCGGGCCTGCACGGGTGTCGCCTTGTTGGGGGGTTCCCTCTCTCCGGGCCCGTCTCCGGTCCCCCCCGCTGCCTCTGCGGCGGGGCGCCCCTCTGCTCTTGGAGGGCCACTTTCGTGGGGGACGGGTGCGCCTGCCCGCGTCGGCGGCCGGGGCGGCTCTGTCTCTCCGGGCAGGCTGGCCCCCTGCCGAGTGGGGGTCGTTGGCCTGAAGGGTGAGGGCCTCCTGGCCGCGTGTCCGGCCCGGACCGGGTGGCCGGGGATTGCCTGGGTCGCGGTCCGCCGCCGCGGGATCCCTGGCTGCTTCTTCCCGCGCCGTGGGGGCCCCGCCCGCGGGCCCCCTCGGCCGCCGCCGGGGGGGGGGGGGGGGCCTCGCAGGCGGTGGGTTGCCTCCTCCTACTTCTCCCCTCTGTGGGGTTGCCGGTGGCCTGGGTTCCGGGCTCTTCCGTGTCGGCCTCTGGTCTCGCGGGTGGCGGGGTTGCTCCCCCCCCTCCCCCCACTATAGATACACTTCAGGTGGAGCTTTGTTTGGTTTATTACACACACACACACACACACACACACACACACACACACACACACACACACACACACACACACACACACACACATATAGTCACTTAGTCACATGCATTTACACACACACACACACACACACACACACACACACACACACACACACACACACACACACACACGCATGATCATATACATACACACACACATAGATATACACACTGGCTTGTTCACCTGCATGCTGGCTCTCTAGTTTTTGGGTTTAGGTAGCGGTAGCGATGGCTTAGCTCAGACTGCGATCAGATCTCAAGATTTAGGTCGATTGCTGTTATTGTTTTGGTTGGCTCCGTGCCGGTTTCGTGCTTTGTTTGTTGCAGATTTCCAGTGCTTGACGTGTGTCTCCGTGTGTTCCTGCTTCCTGGATTGGCAGTGGAGGTCGTGACCCCCCCCCCCCCCAAAAAAAAAAAAAAAAAAAAAAAACACTGGGTTTGTATGTGTATATTTATGTATGTGTACGCATATGTGTGCGTATATATATGTATATATATTAAATATAGTAATAATGCACACATATACACTTTTGGTTTCTACCGTCATGGTATCAATCAATAATATGTGTGCAGACAAGGTAAAAAAAAAAAAAAAAATGAAAGAGGCACCTCTAAGCCCCGCCCATTCGGTCCGAATGAAACGGATTGGTCCAGGACCAGAGGCTTGGCAGGAAGGGAAAGAACCAATCAGATGCCTTCATTTTAAACCACGCCCCCCCCACCCTGTCCCATGCGCGCACTCGCTTCCAGCCCCCCGTGTCCACTTCCCACGGGTCCTCCTGGGCTCACAGTGTCCCAGTGTAACACCCCTCCCTCCCCTCTGCCACGGACCCCAGTATGTAGTTATTATGTAGTTATTTCCAGAGCAGCTCGTCCCCGCTGTGTGGGTGAGCGGGGAGCAGAGCCGTTAGTCCGGGCTGCTGCTGCAGGACTCTCTGCCCAGCAGCAGCAGCCCGCGGGGACACGTGAAGAGCCGCAGCAGCTCCGGCTCGGAAGCAGTATGGGGGTCCGTGGGGATGGAGGCGTCTCCATCCCGGCGAGAGCGGAGAGCGCCGTGCAGGCTCTGTTACCACAGCTACGCCGTAGGGTACGCCGTAGCCTACGCCGTAGCCGTGGCTCTAGAGCCACGCCTAGAGGGTTGGGGGGGGCGCCACCTTCAAATCTTGCTAGCTCTCAGAAGTTGCATAGAATAACTTTAAATGTTTTCATACCTTTAAACATATTTAAAGGCAAAAACATGGCACCAGTTATTTTCGTGTCCAACAAAACATTCCTTTTTTGGGGATAAACAAAAAAATAACCAAAAGTTGTAATGTAATGATGAAAAAGAAAAATACATAAATAAATAAAATTAAAAAAAAAAAAAAAAAAAAAAAAGAAATCGATCTTTCGATTTAGAATTGGGAAATCGATTTTTTCAACACAGGCCTAGATAACATTTCCTTTGAAAACGGTTCCTGTTTTACCATGTATTACCTATAGACCCAGATGGGTTTTCAATCTTAAGACCACAGTCAGAAAAGGTTTGGGCTTGTCATCGGTCTTGTGACGACCACTACTGCTCATGAAACCAAAGCTCTGACCGGTCGCTGTCTCGTGCTGGCAGTAATAAATGAGCTTTGCATGTTTAAACAGTCAGCCGTGGCAGCTCCTGCTCACATATGACTCTGCTTGTAACGCTTGGTTCCTCTTACTGAAGATGGTTTTTGAAAGTGTCCTCCCTTCTCCAAACAGTTTATGAAGACTTCCTAAATGGTCATATTTAACAAGCCATCGGGTTTGTCAGATTAGTCGATGTAGTTAAATGTAATAAACTGATCGTTTTTATAGGCAATTTGTTGTGGCTGAGCTGAGCTTTTGGCTCAAGAGATTTATTTGACCCTAAATGTAAAAGATCCTTCTAAATGCAAACCCCCTTGGATGTTTTTGAGAAGGCAAATAGAAAGGCTTGTCGGTGTCTAGAGTGCTAAACGAAACATTGGTCAGGACTTGGATCAGTCTGGATCAATCCTAACATGTATGCCAGCGATGGAGTGAGGTGCGTTGTGATATGAATATGAAGACTAGCAGAATCCTCCAAAAATGAATTTCTAAAATGATCACAAAACTGATCCTTACAATCAAATCAAAAGTTGTTAGGGGGCCCTGGACATCACACCTGGAGAACTCCAAGTGAAGAAAAAAACACAGTCAGGACCACTCAGGTAAGGACTATAAGAGCTTAGCTGAAGGAGAGATCGATAAGTCCAGAAGTATTTGAACACCAGCACAGTCATATCTTGATTGTTTTGGTAAAACAATCAAGATGTGATCAAAATGCCGACTTTCAGCTTTCTAAAGTTTTACAAACTTTAGTACTTATACAGAAACTACCGTGCCTCCATTTCGACAAAGTATTTCTATTTTCGGGGTCTCAATACTCATGACTTTAACACCGTTGAAGCAGATAAAAACTCTGAGTTGATATCAGATACTGAGTTGGGACCGAGATTGAAAATACCAAAATGAGGTCCAAGGAGATTTCAATGTTAGTGAAGAAGGCGATCGTGTAAGAATAAAAAAGATAAATCCAGAAGTGAAGAAGAGCAAAAACTCTATTCAACTCAACGACATCAAAAATCCTTGAAAACGACAGAAGACTATTAAAAGTGCATGACTGCAGAATTAAAAAGAAAGAAAAAAATCTTCACAACATCAACACAAGTCCAGAATAATCTGGCGAAGGCCAAAAGTCAAAAACGCACCTTCATGAGTGTATATACAAAACAAGGTGCAAACTACTGGGAACCTTCAAGAAAAGGGAAGCAAGATTAGACTTCACCTGAAAACATCTAAAAAAAATAAATAAAAAAAAGAGAAAGCTTCCCATGTTCAGTAATCAAATACTTTGGAGATACTAAACCCATAAAAAACATATGTAAACGATGTGGGGAAAGTGAGCGGTAAATTATCATTTTGTGAAACACCTTGATTTATGGATCTAACTGTAGCTCATAACAAATCCATCAAAGCTCTGTTTCCAATCAAGGATAAAGGAAACAAAGTAAGATATTGGACCAAATCCAATTGTATTGTTACGCATCATTATAACACTACCCTAAGCATGAATATTACCTCGTAGTTCTGATTCTAAACATGAGCTATTTCAAATGCTCAATGGATGAGATAGAAGTCATTAAAGGTTGCATTTTGCCTGTTGCACAAAAATGATCCAACCAAACTTTTCAGATTTTCACCTACAGATAAGCTTAAACGAGGAAAACTTAAATGTTAAGCTACTGGATTTCATCTGAAAGTTTAGCTATTTCATATTCTTAAAACATTCCTTCTTATCCCACAGCTAAAACCCATGCAAACACGTCTTTATTTACCTAAAGCAAGCAGTTAATCAGTGAGCAAATTACCAAAAACGAGGCTAATATTTTGCTTTCCATCTGAATTAATCAAGTTTAATGGCTCGTGGTTTTGTAAAAAATAAATAAGCAAATAAATAACAAACACTACAATATATGAAAGAATTGTGCAAATTTTAATTGATTTAACACCAGCACTGTTTCCATTAAAACGGGATTAAAACATGTGCTTGTTTGCAATGCTCCACTGCTCTGAACCAGCTCAAACTACATTCTACAACCTGTCAGTCCATTTTATATCTTGACTTATCTTATATGTTGTATAACTATCGCATCTTATAGGGTTTTCTGGGAGATGTAGATTGCTAGTATAAAAAGATGTTGATGAGTTCTTGAAAGATCGCAAGCAAACTTTCTGGTTTATAACTAATTGTCTGAAATGTGTGAAAATGAATTCAAGTGTGCATGGTAGAAAGAGAAACGAGTATAGTGATGAAGCTGGGGGTCGCACACTAAATAATAATAATTAAAAAAAAACATGAATATATATTTATTTTTTTATCTTGTCTTTTTTTGCCTAACTCCTCTCTATTTCTCTGACATTCCTTGGAGAAAGTTCCCAGGACCGGGGGCTCTGGTTAAATTAAAATCAAATGTGTCTGCCGGGGGCCTCAGCTGGCAGAACAAAGTATAGATATTAGCAGCAATAAAAAGACAGATTTTAAAGGACTGTGCTGGGCAGACGAGGAGAAGACACACATATTTGCAATCTCAACTCCCAAACCACACACACTCACACACACACCTGCACACACACAGAGCTCTGTTATATGATCCAGAAAGAGAGAGATAATGGGAAAGCCCGGGGGTGTGATGGGACTGTGTCTTCTGTCTAGCTACAACTCTCCACTGTTGGCTGCCTAACAATCCTTCAGACCACTCCACTGAAAGACACAGCCAGGCTTCAAAACATCTCATTACAGCAGTTTTGTGACAAAAGGGGATCAACTCACACATGACAGCAAATCTTATTTAGTCTCAGCTGACCTGGGAGTGGGTTTCTAAGTGAATCTGATCATCTTAAGAAATGTCTTCTCATACTGAATGCAGCCCTAAATAAAGTGATTCGCTGTGTGATGTCAATGGAAAGTATTTGAAGTTTGACAGCCCAGAGAGGTTTGTGTGACTGCGGGCGGTGATGAGAGATCAGGCTGGCCTTGGCAGGGACCGGGGGCTATCGCTAAATATATTTCCTGCTTCATGGACCCAGAGCCTCTGGTGCCGCATATGATGAGTTAATTCATCCATCCATCCAAACCATATTCCTCCTGTCCTGGCTCGCAGGGGGCCTGGACAGGTCTGTGATGGCTTTCACTGGGACACAGCAGAATCAAATCAAAGAGAATCATATCAAAGTCCCCTCTATAATTGGAAAAGATGGTTTAACACAACAAATGAATTCATGTGAATAGCAAGTCTCCAGAACTGTCTGCATTTGCGAGCTCGACCTGAACAAATGTGATCACCAGCTCGATTTTTGTCTCAATTTATCCCAAGCTTGTTCTGACATCATGCAAATGTCGACAACTTTGTCAATGTTCTCCCATGTGAACAAGAGCGTACTAAGACAGAGGAAAAGGAAAAAAGAAAAATGAGCACAAATGCAGTTAGAGAGAGCCTGAAAAACCACAGCACTGAACAGAGAGGAAAAGAAAAGGAGGTGCAAAAGTCAAAGGCTAAACGAAACCCCTGTGACATCATCACCCATGAGTTTTCTGACGAGAGCTTTTAAAACCACTTTTTTTCCATACTGTACATAATGTTGCAAATGGGCAAAACTAACAGGCCTGACAGAACCTGCCCACTAGGAATGGGCGATATTTTACCGTTTGACGATAAACCGTCAAAAAAATTCCCCACGGTAAGAATTTGTCATCTCGCGGTAAAAACGATAAATTCCCGTTGATGACGTTTTTGTGTAAAACTGATTCATGGTTCTGTGTTAAATCGACGCACAACGTACGTGAAGGAAGGAAGGAAGGAAGGAAGGAAGGAAGGAAGGAAGGAAGGAAGGAAGGAAGGAAGGAAGGAAGGAAGGAAGGAAGGAAGGAAGGAAGGAAGGAAGGAAGGAAGGAAGGAAGGAAGGAAGGAAGGAAGGAAGGAAGGAAATGAGCCTGAAAGAAAGAAAGAAAGAAAGAAAGAAAGAAAGAAAGAAAGAAAGAAAGAAAGAAAGAAAGAAAGAAAGAAAGAAAGAAAGAAAGAAAGAAAGAAAGAAAGAAAGAAAGAAAGAAAGAAAGAAAGAACAGTTTTGCAGTACAGGTATAATCATTTAATTTTTTTTTATTAATTCAATTTAATTGGTGTAGTTTAGTAGTATTTAGTATCTTTTAGATCAGTGTTTTGGGGGCTCCAAAGACTGAATGTACCGCCCACCAGATGTCATTCACAGTTAGCCAATCTAACTTGACTTACTAATTAATATTGTCCTATACTTATTCTTATTCAATCTGTCCCAATGTCCTCATTTCAAGTTTTGCTACTGAAACAACATTTGAAACAAGTGCTGGCAGAGCTGAAGCGAGGACAGATCTCTGCTGAGACTCTCAACCGGCTCCTCATGGAGCAGCGAAGCCGCTTCTATCGGCATCGTGGCCTCATCGCTGGATCGGGTTCATTTTGTCTTCTATGACACAATGTTGGAGTTTTCTTTTCAACAGACTATCAAGTTTTTAAGAGATGTGTCAGTGTCTGACATTTCCCCCAGTTTGTGTTTCTGTTTTGCCCCGCCTGTCTTCCATCTGCCCTGATTGTTCACACCTGTGTCTCGTTACCCCCTTGTGTATATCTGGTCTTGTCTTTCCCTTGCTTCTTGTGGTTCCGTCCTGTTTCTTTCCTCCATGTGTCCTGCCAAGTTTTTGCTCAAGTTTTTTGATCCCTGTTTTTGATCCTGCGAAGCAGTGCTTTGGTTTTTGGTTTCTTTAAAATAAACCCTGTTTTTTGGAACTCCTGCCTCTCGCTCTCCTGCATCTGGGTCCTCACCACACCAGCCTGACAAGATGTGTACTGTGAACCCCAGCTTTGAAGAAGATATGAAACAAAAACTTGATTGTTTGATAACAAGAAAACGTTCAATATTGTGGCCTGATAGCAGTCGTTGGAGCCAGAAGCTGAATCTGTCCTCCACCAAACGCTAGCAAACAAAATATCTCACCTGATCCAACAGTATGATGTTTAACTGAATATTTGTTGGGCAGCTAAGCAGTTAGCACTGTTGTTTCACAGCAAGAAGGTTCCTGGTTCAAATCCCAGCAGAGGACCTCCTGTACGAGGCGTGCATGTTCTCCCATACTTGCACATATGTCTGGTGACCCGTCTAAAGATAACTGCAGAAGGATCCAGCAGAGCCCTGCAACCAGGAGTTAGTGAAGATGAATACTTTAATTTTGTCTGATTGTGAAGGATTACTCTCTCAGTAGGGAATATTTTTGCCAACCATTTTGCTAAACTAATGCATAGTGTATTAATGTATATTTGAAATTTTAAACACATGTTCATCAGCGTGATATTCCTATGAGTCTCTATGAACGCGCAACACAATACAAAACAACAGCACATTCTCCGTGGTTTTCACAGCAGCATCAACGGCTTCCAACCAAGCTGTCTAAAAACACTCAAACCACTCTCCCAAAATATCCCACCACGTACAATAAAAATAGAAAAGAAAAAAACCCTGCAACATAAGTAAACAAACAAAATCTCCCTCCTCTGACATTTGAGTGTGAAGTAAAAATTGTAAGTTGGTAACAGATGACATACAAATTTAACATCTGGGATTCATAACTCAACAATTGTGATTGCATGGATTTGTTGCAAAAAACATGAAAAAAATCAAAAGTGAGAAGCATCAATTCACAAATTCTCTTGTACATACGGTACTCTTTTTCTACTTTTTATATTGCTCTTTTTTTGTATAGATATCTTTATTGAGGGCATTAAAAAAGAAAAAAATAAGATTTACAATAACAATATAATTATCAATATTTTCCCACCTTTTTTTTTACTTTTCATAACATTAAATAAACCAAAATAAATAAATAATAAGAGCAAAAATAAATAAATAAAAAATAAGAAAAATAAGGAAAAAATAAATAAATAAGTAAATAAAAATAAAAACAACAGCACACCCCTCTCCCCCTCCCTCCTATATTGCTCTTTTTTATTATTTAGCTATTTATCAACTGAAAGGTTAATGAAATAAATGTATATTTCATATTACATGTGAATAAATCAAAGAATTTTGGAGGAAATTGTAAAACTCCATGTTGCAATGGCTTATATAAAATCTAATCAGTCAATAGTGTAATTGACTGGTATTTGATTTTCTCTATGAGACTTTAAAAAAGCATTTGAATCACATTTTTGGGTTGTAGACAAATAAAGATAGTAGAAGGTGTTTCTAACAGTATTTTCTTGCTTTTTACGGCGCACTTGTTGCACTGATCATATTTGTTTTTATGGAAATTTGAAGCAAAACATCATCATGTCCCATTTAATCAGAGGTTAAAACTGCCCAATGTAAGCGGTAAGTTGGACCAAGCAAGTGACTTTTAATTGCTTGCGTCAGAGAAAACAAAATCCTGTCAAGATTATTTCATTCTGTCCCCACAATTTGACATTAATGGTGTTAGGATGCTCTTTTACTTGAAATACAGTGGCTGAGCTGCATTAATACTTTTAAATCCCAGACCTGTTAATGATTCCTCCCTTTTCTTTCCATGAAGTATCCTCACATATCTCATTAAACTAATGACGTTGCTTTAATAGCCAGCTTAGCCCCATACAACCAAAGGCAACGCTTGAAATACAGGAGGCCTGGTGGCAATTACAACAGAGGAGACACTTGCAAAGCTAACAGTTATCTGCCACAGTTCCTCTGCCGTTCGAATTACAGCAGCATTGTTATTATACATTTCTCCAGTTTTCCACTCACACAACTTTTTTTTTGAATGAAGTGTCAGCAGATAAACTTTTTTTGCAGAAGAAGACTCAATTGACGCAGGCCGCATCCCATTTTAATGTGAAAGTGCAGATAGTAGAAAGCTGGTGTTAAAGCACCACAATGGATTTTCTGTCTTGTTAAAAAAATCTGTTTAAATTTCACTTGATGGAAGATCGTTTTTTCTTATGAAACTTTGTCCAGCAGTCAAGATCTTTTGCTCCTAACTTGTGTCAGCTGTTTATCACTTATACCTCAACAATGATGAATTCAGATCACCGAGCATCACGGTGGGCATCATGGCAGTCAGAGACGATTAGGAAACTCAAAAAAGGTAATGATGGAAGAGAAAATCAGAGCAATAGATAAGAGACCAGAGCAATGCTGGCCAGGGTTGTAAAGGTGACTTAACCTCTGCACCTGCAGGGGGCCCCACTGAGGAAAAAAATGACAAAACCTCCGCTCCTTTAATGATCTGAATTGGTTATCACCATCATCCTTATTATCTCTGATTCAGGCTTTGGTGTTTCTCTGGACAGCTCTCTTGAGGAAAGCCTGACTTTGTTGATCCTGCGTTGCTGCACACTCCCAAGGTCTCCATAACTAGATTGTATTTTTATTGTCTTTTGTTTAGCCCTTAGGCCAACTATGGAACAATGCGTACATATCCAGTCGGTGTCATGGTCTAATAGTATTTCTTGACCTCCATGTCTCTTGGTTCTCTCTCCTTTTGTTTCCTGTGTGTTACCTCTGTTGTGCTTTGTGTTGTATGTCCAGGCTCAGCTACACCTGTGGCTCATCACCTTCTGTCTCCATGCAGCACATGAACTCAGGTTTACCGCTCTGCTCTTCTGCAGTTTCTGTCAATCATCTGCTCCATGTGACATGGCCAAACTCAGGCCTACAGACTAAAATACGCTATTCCAGAAACTGAGTCTCTGTTCTCTTTCAGAATCTCATTGTTTCCTCTATATAGGAGTTGAAAATATTTTAAGTTCTGTTACAAACGCAACTCAGAGTAAAGTTATTCAACCTCTCAGGGCCAGTCGTCAGTTAGCATACACGTACGTTGCGGCATTTTAACAAAGCACCATTTCAAGCTTAACCTGTTAATTAGAGTTAATTACAACCTTCATGAAATCACTTTTTTTATGTACAACATTGATTTCATATCTACTAAAGATATCACTGACACTTCAAATCCCAGATACTGTAGTCTCAGAAAGATACTAATTCTTTCACATGAAAGGTTTAACAAAGAAGCCAAGAGAAAGACCACGACTAAGAAGATACATATGATTATGTGTTTCTGTATGCTCTTTAAATGTGTATTTTTTCTGTTGGTCTTCAGCTAGAGTCCTATATGAGCCTAAATGACAGTTTATGTTAACAAAATAACTATGTAGGGTGAGATGCACGCCCGCCGATAGGGGGGGACAAACGGGTCTGTTGTCCCGGGCCCAGGATAGGGGGGGGGCCCAGAACTGAAATGTTTCAAAATATGCCTATTTGTGGAAAAAATATGTAGTATTTGAGTTACATAAAAGCTTGTTATTTGTTTTCTTCCTAATTGTCCTTGTGGTCAAGAACCCCCAACACAAAAATGGTTTGGCCGCTGATCAAAATTTGATGTTATCATTTAATTCAACCATTAGAATGGTCAAAATGTCCGGTCAGCACAAGTCCGGTGCTCAGAAAAGAAGAGAAAAGAGAAGAAGAGAAGAAGAAAATAGAGGACTCAGAGATTCTCTACACAAATATTTTAAAAAGGTGGTGACAGTGAAGCTGGAATTAATAAAGTCAGCGTAGAGCAAGGTAAGAAACAGCAGCCAACGTTTACCAACCTTGTAACTGAACCTAACTGGCTATCTCTAATGTTACCGTCCATTAGCTTGTATAAAAACCTGAAGAGCAGAGGGAGAGGAGAGGAAGAGGGAGAAGGAGAGATCCGGATGCAGGGGGGCCCATCTTAGATTATTTTGTCCGGGGCCCCGGCAAGACTGTCAGCTGGCCTGGTGAGATGCATGGCTCATTGTGTGAAAGAAACGACGTTGATCCTGTTTAGACATAGTATTAACAATCTTCCTGATCTGATCTCAGGTGGACAGCTCTAAGCCTGTCTTTTCATACCTGGCTTTAAAGGGGACCTATTATGGCATTTAATGTATATTTTAAACAGGCCTTGAATGTCTTAAAAACAATCAAAAGCTTGTTTTTTCTACATAAATCAGAAATTCAACCTCTGGGCCATGTCTTCATTTTTATCGCTTCTAACCTCCTTCTCTACGAGGGATTCTGAGGGGCGGGGAGGCTTAACATGCATGCCCTGATAGACCTCCAGTCACAACATGTTAGGGGATTTTACTCTCCCATTCCCACATTGTTAAAGTACCGGTATTTGATTTACACTTGCACAGACCAAACATGTTGTTTTTTTGTTCTTTATTTTCCTGTGGGAGGCGCCAATGCACTTAACTGCACCTATTCACCAGGGAAAAGAAGAAGATCCTTCCTGTGTGTTGATTACAGATGAAGACAAACAGACAGCAATAACAGCAATGGGGAAAACATCCAAAAACATGGAAGATAACAAAAGGAGTCAGAGGATTGCAAAAGGGGAAACATTATGTCTGAAATTAGCTTCATATTTAGAACTAAGGTAGGCAAATCAAAACAACACAAAGCACATGACATTGTGGTGGTATTTTGTTGTTATGGTTGGTGTTAATCACTTTAATATAACGCCACTGTTGCGTAAACCAGTATTTCCTCCTGCCAGCATAGAAGCTGTCATTTATGTAGGTGGTCGTTCATTGTTTCCCAGGATGCACTGGGTTTATGCTGCTAAAAGAATGTGTTCACATGTTCCTCAGACCACTACAGAATTTGGTTGGAGTAATTGGATTTCAGTGTTTCTTCAAATCAGCCTGAAAGCATTTTCACCCTTTGTTTTTTTTTTACTTGATGCAAACATGGCTTTAAACTGTTGTATCAAGCGATGTTACACGCCAGCTCAATGGGGAAAGGACATCCAGTCGAAACTGGTATGTAAGTTATTTTATGAAAATCAGCTGTAACAGGTACACTGAAAAAAATAAATCTAAGCGCATGTAAATATAACATATTTAAATCTGTGATATTAACAATTAAAAATGAAGTTTGTTGCATTACATGAATACATCTAGTTTTTAATTTAATCTGCATTTGTTCAAAAAACAAGACATTGTGCATTTTTTCCTTAACAAGCAGTAATTCTGTAATCCCGGGCAATCTTTTCATTTACACACAAACAACAAGCAATGATCTTGTTGTATTTACCTTTCCTTTAACAATTTTAATCTATTGGGCAGATTGACCAACGTTTAGATGAATCATGCTTTATTTGTAATACAACAGTAAAAAAAAATATCTTGCTTGATCTACTTTTAAAAATTAAGGCAACTTTTTCGCGTGAGATTTTTATGTAGATCAAGAAAGACTAGTCTTTGTATAAACTACTCAATTTTTAGTATGTACAAAATTCATTTGCAAGTAAAGTCAACTTAATTTTGATAAATAAAGTAAACTTAACACAATTAAGTTGACTGTACTTGCAAAATTGATTATTTACATACAAAAAATTAAGTAGTTTATACAAAGACTAGTCTTTCTTGATCTACATAATAATCTCATGCAAAAAGTTGCCTTCATTTTTTTAAGTAGATCAAGCACAATATTTGTATCAGTGTAAGCAAACAGAACAAGAGACTGGTTGTTTTGATTATTTTTTTTTTTAGGACACAATGTTTACTATGAAGCAAAGCTTCAGTTGAAGGTTAAACCACAGGCACTAACAACAGGGTGACAGGGTTTACGAGGCGATTTTTCTCGCCCACGCAGGAGTTTAACATCAGGTTAAACTCTACAGCTGAGCTAGAGGCGGTTAAAGTGACCACCCTTTTTTAGCCCCATTTTTGTTCTACAACCACAACTTTGGTGCATTTGCTGGATCTCAGAAGCTGGACATCAGAACACTTTTGGATGTCAAAACAATTAACGGAGGAAAGAAAGATCATGGAAACAACACATTGAATATATTAAAGGGAAAATTTCAAAATCACTCGCAATCCTGTATAAATCCAGAAATGTACTGAATTCCAAGGCCTTGCATTTGATTTTCTACTCATTGATTGTTCCCTATTTATCTTACTGTGTGGAATTGTGGGGATCCACCTTTAAAACCAACTTAAATTCAATAATAAAACTTCAAAAACAAGCCATACGTATCATCAATAAGGCTGATTACTAAGCTCACACAGATCCACTTTTTCTAAATTCTCATGTTATTAAATTTTATGATTTGTTTTATTATAAAATCATGCAAATTATGTTCAGAGCAAAATCAAAAATGCTCCCTGACTCAATACAGAGGTTTTTTTCAATTCAGGAGACTCTGTATAATCTTAGACGTGTCTGCAATTTCACTGTACAAAAAGCTAAAAAAGGTATGAAAAGGAGACGTGTCTCCATCACTGGAGTTAAATTCTGGAATGATGCCAACATAAATTTAAAAACATGTCATTCTCTTTTT